>NW_028327368.1:0-143411 GCF_031878675.1 Megascapheus bottae | reverse complement strand
GAATAGAACTGCGGACCCAGATATTAAACCACAGACCTATGGCCACCTAATATTTGACAAGGGAGCCAAAAAAATAGAATGGAAGAAAGATAGCCTCTTCAACAAGTTGTGCAGGCAGAACTGGTTAAGCACCTGCAGAAAACTAAAGTTGGATCCTTCTTTGTCACCTTGCACTAGAATTCACTCCAAATGGATCAAAGACCTGGAGGTAAAACTGACACACTGAAAATTTTACAGGAAGGAATAGGAGATACACTAGGCCTCCTTGGCACAGGTCGAAACTTTCTTAATAAGGACCAAGAATCACAACAAAGCAGAGGAAGGCTGGATAAGTGGGACTGCATTAAACTGCAGAGCTTTTGTATGGCAACGGATATAGCTAGTAAACTAATCAGGAAGCCTACAGAGTGGGAGAAGATCTTCACCAACCAAACAACGGACAAAGGCCTCATATCTAAAATATATCAACAACTCAAAAAATTGAATCACTCCAAAACTAACCTCCAAAGTAACACCCATCCCATTAAAAAATGGGCCAAAGTCTTAAAGAGAGTCTTCTCTAAAGAAGAAACAAAAATGGCCTATAGACACAGGAAGAAATGCTCCACATCTCTGGTTATAAAAGAAATGCAAATCAAAACAACTCTAAGATTCCACCTCACTCCAGTTAGAATGGCCAGGATCAGGAAAACGAATGACAACAGATACTGGAGGGGATGTGGCCAGGAGGGATCACTACTACACTGTTGGTGGGAGTGCAAACTCGTTCAACCACTATGGAAAGCAGTGTGGCAGTGCCTCAAAAGGCTAAACATAGAACTCCCCTATGACCCAGCAATTCCACCACTTGGCATTTACCCAACAATCCAGAAACAAGGGCAAGCTAAACCCACTACCACATCAATGTTCATTGCAGCACTATTCACCATAGCAAAGATATGGAACCAACCCAGATGTCCCTCAGTTGATGAGTGGATCTACAAGTTGTGGTATTTGTACACAATGGAATTCTATGCTGCTGTCAGAAAGAATGACATTGCCCCATTTGTTAGGAAATGGAAAGACTTAGAACAAATCATATTAAGTGAAGTAAGCCAGACTCAAAGGAACTTAGGCTCAGTGGATTTCCCTCATTCGTCATAATCAGTAGAAACCTTGGGCTCTACTAGCAGAGATATGCAATAGAGCAAAAGGCCATATATAAGGCCATATAATGTGAAGCTAATTGAAATAAGCTCCAGGATATTGAAACAAAAGCCACATAATGAATGATTGTTGTCCTTAATGTACTATGTTGTCTCTCATCTCCTTTGCTGTCCCTTGGTTATCCCATATTGGTATAGTGTCTCACTTTGTTATCTGATATATTGAATTTATTTGTATTTGGATATTTGAAATTTGATAGGGAAGGGGGGAAAACCAAGACGGTTGGGGGGTGTGGGGTTGGAGTGAAATGGGTACCAAGACATGTGAAAGGGTATCAATGTATGTGAATTAATGCACCTTCTATCTGGCCAATATCATGTAACCCTTTTACTAATTACAATAAAAAGAATTTAACAAAAAAGAAAGTTGTAGTGTGTGGGGAGGATGATGGGGTCAAATACATTTCTTATTAGAAATATACCTCATCTGGTTGCCCTGGATTTTCCTGGCCTTCTTCTGAGAGAAAGGCCTGTTATACTGGATTTGTGGCTTGGTAATGATGTAGCATGTACATCTTCGAGTAAGACAACCACATCTTCCATGCCTGAGACTCGAGTTTCCTGACCTTTGGCAACAGCCCAGCAACACCTTTCTTCCTCCTGAGCCACAGGCCAAGTGAGCTGGCTTGAGTTGGTGGTTAGTTCCAGTGGCTTGGTTACCAGGGTTCCATATTCTGTTCCATTGTGAGGGAGGCAGGGTCACCTTTCAGGGCCCAATGACCAAAGATCCTTGCTCACAGAAGACCTCACCAAAGACATACTGGAGGCTGAATCTCTCCTCCAATCTCACAATATACATGTGGATGTAGTAAACAGCACTCCTTATTTGTCCAATCCCAATGTCTTCCACTAGGCCCAACTACCAGTCTGGTCTCAGGCTCAAGGAGCCTTTCTTAGGTAAGATCCAAACTTAAGGGTCAATATTGCCCTCATCCTTTACAAAACATTTGCTTCACAGTGCCATCTCTGCCTGCATTTTGCCCCTTGTCGAATTTTTTTTGTTTTTGCTAGTCTTGGGACTTGACCTCAGAGTGTGAACATTGTTCTTGGGCTTTCTTTAGGCTTTAGCTGTCCCACCGAGCCACAGCACCACTTGCAGCGTTTTCTATGTATGTGGTAATGAGGAATCAAACCTGAGTCTTTTTGCGTGGTAGCCAAGGACTCTACCACTTGGTCAAACACACAGGGCATCTTGCCCATATTTTTTACTTCAATCTACTAGGACATTATTAGGTTTCTGTATCCTAATCATTTTTTTCCTGATGATTAGATTTGTTGTCATGTGTAAAAAATGCAAGAGGGAAAAACACAGAAGAATTAGTGAAATTAAAAAAAAGCATGACACACATAGATAAGTGTTCATTCTTTGTAGGAGAAAGGATATTTTGATATGATGATGATGATGACTTTATAACTACTATGTCAGGGTTGAGAGTTTGGCATAGTGGTAGAGTGCTTGCCTAGCATCCATGAAGATCTGGGTTTGATTGCTCAGTATCACATAGATAGAAAATCTAGATGTGGCACTGTGGCTCAAGTGGCAGAGGGCTAGACTTGACAAAACCCGAGGACAGTGCTCAGGCCCTGAATTCCAGCCCCAAGACTGGCAGAAAGATAAAAGAAAATAAAAATGCTTTTTACGAGCTAATTCACTCACAGCATTGGCTTCTGAAATATTCGCTTCTGCATCTTGTGAAATACCCCTTTCCCTCAACGTAGACAAGAAAAACAGATCCATCCCATGGTCCACTGTGAGGCCACTGGTTGGGCTAAGAGCTAGTCGTGCAGCAACACATAAGTTTTATTCTAATACTTTCCAAACTTTGTACTCAAATATGCTACCTACTTACCAACTTAGGTCAGTTATCCTTATGCTATACCTTTTCTTCATGACTACAATATTCTTACACTCCTACGTTAATCCTCTTCTACCTCCCCTGACCTCTCTCATTCTTTTTTTCTATCTCTGGACCTCTGCTCATCTTACAACCCTTATACTACATGATGGCTCTACACATGGATCTACACATGATGGCTGCTGAGCAATATTGTATATGTAGGTGGTTAATTATTCTCTAGGCTCAGAGGGACTTAAAAACAATAGAGATTGGGTTGAGAGGCTTATTGTTTTGGTATAAATCGCTTATCAGTGGTTGTGTTAGACTGGTCTGTAAGTGCACAAAAAGAAAGAGTGATAATACCAATCAAAACTTGTGAACATCTAGTGTCTGCCAGCTACAGAGGTCTAGGTTGGTTATATCTGAAAAACTATAATCGTATTTAGTAGTAATCTTGCTCCCATTTTCAAATGGGCAGTACAAGAAACTCAAGAAAAATGTCAAATCAAGAAACAACATCCCCCACCCAATGTAAACAGACAATGGAACAGTCACTGGCAAACCTAGAGAAGAGTCTTCCAAGTGCTACACGAATGCAATTGATAAACATCATTAATGAAAAATGTGAAAATATAAAGAAAGAGATAATGGAGGAAGCTATAGCTGAACAAGAGGAAAGCATAAATAACGTGATAAGTGAAAAAGAAGAAGCCATAAAGGAGGCCATAATAAAGGTTTTTCAAAGAATGAAGGATGGATTCATAGCATCCACAAATAAAAACGTGACCAAACTCCAGCAAATGTCCAAAGAAAATAAAGCTACTGAGCTAACCACTCAAAAGGAAATCAAGGAGATTAAGAAATCCATACATGATCTAAAACAAGAGATGAAAGGCATCAAAAGTGAGCAATTAGAAGCTAGGGAGATGAAAAATAAAGTAGATAGCTTTGATAGCAGGTTAGACAATGCAGAGGAGAGAATTTCCGGGGCTGAAGATAATTTAGTTATTACAAAGAACAGAAAATGAGTCAATCCAAATCCAGGAAATAGGACAGAGCGCTTCAGGAGGTCCAAGATACAAATAGGAAGCCTAATTTAAGGCTAGTTGGTATTGAGGAGGGCGTGGAGATAGAGGTCAATGGTATTGGAAATATACTTCAGGGAATCATCTCAGAGAATTTCCCAAATATCCAGAAGGGCAGGCCCATCCAGATACGAGAAGCTTTTAGAACCCCAAACAGACCTGACCAGAAAAGAACATCCCACCTCCACACTGTGATCCGAACTGCATCAATAGAAATGAAAGAAAAGATCCTAAAGGCAGCCAGGGAAAAGGGATCAGTAACCTATAAAGGCAAACCAATCAGAATAACCCCAGATTTCTCAGCAGAGACCATGCAAGCACGAAGTGACTGGAAGCATATATGTCATGCCCTTAAATCAAATAACTACCAACCAAGAATACTGTAGCCAGCTAAGCTCTCATTCATAACTGAGGGAACAATAAAAACATTCCATTCCAGGGAAAAGCTGCAACAATATGTCAAAACAAAACCAACACTACAGAGAATTCTCAAAGATGCTCTATACCTAGAAAACCAAAATAAATGCAACATAGGGAAAGAAATGGCACCTAAACAGCATACCATCTAAGGACAACAAGAACTGTCAAAACACAGGCCCTACTAAAAGCTTTTAAAATGGTAGGAACTAATAAATATCTCTCAATCCTAACTCTCAATATCAATGGATGTAACTCTCCAATTAAACGGCATAGGCTGTCTAGTTTGATCAAAAAGCAAGAGCCATCGTTCTGCTGTCTTCAAGAGACACATCTTACCCAAAACAATCATCTTTTGAAAGTGAGAGGTTGGAATAAACTCTATCAAGCTAACTGCCCCCATAAACAGGCTGGAGTTGCCATCCTCATATCAGATACAATAGACTTCAAACTAAAATTAGTAAGAAAAGACAAGAAGGTTACTACATACTAGTAAAGGGATCTTTCCTCCAGGAAGACATAACTATCCTAAATATTTACACACCCTTTTGAAGATTCTCAAAAGATTGAAGATTCTGCCAGTGTAAGTTAGATTCCGCCATTGATATTAAATAATGTAATGAGTAGGGATTTATATTTGAAATATCACTGTTGACAAAATCTAACACACATTTTCTTTTGAGTTCCCAAGAAGTTCAGTACAAGCTAACATGTGTGGCATATATCGACTGGGAGAAATGATTCAGAATATGTGACTCATTTGAACAGGAGTCAGTGAAAAGATACAGAAGCAGGATACCCATATTGTGATAATTTGTTTAAAACTATATTTATATTAACATATCTAAAGTAATGATTTCATTGTAATTTTAATTTTTCTCATGACTGTTAATATTGAACTTCTTTCTACATTTGAACTACTATTTCTATATATTCTTTTTAGAAAATCCTCTCCAATCTCCAATTTTTTCCCTTTTTTTCTGGGGTGTGGGGAAAGTCATGGGGCTTGGACCTTGGGCCGTGAGCTCTTTAGTTTAAGGCTATTGTCCTACCCTGAGTATTGCCCCTCAGTTCTTCTGCTCACAGCTCCCTACCCCTCTTCCCATTATATACAGAACAAAGGTCATCCTCAGTCTTTTGAAAAAGTAAAACATACAGTAAATTTGTAGTATAAAACAGTAAGAAATAAATTTCTTGCCAGGTGCAGTGACTTCTACCTGTAATCCTAGCTACTCAGATATCAGGCTGATATCTAAAGATTTGGTTCAAAGCCAGCCTGGGCATTAGAAAGTCTATGAGACTCTCATCTACAGTTAACCACTAGAATATGGGAAACGGCACTGTGGCTTCATAGGTAGGGTGATAGCCTTGAGTTGAAGAGCTCAGGAACAGTGCCCAGGCCCAGAGTTCAAGCCTTACAAATCCCCCAGCCAAAAAAAAGAAAAAAAATTTTCTTCCCCAAGTGATTATTATGCCAGACATACAATATTAACATTCTGGGTGTACTTCACAGTATTATTACTTGATACCCTAAGATTTTGCAATATTCTCACAGTACCAGCATATGTCATCATATAACGTAGTTCCTTTTCAATGGAATAATTCCATTTATAACCTAAATCTACTCCCCCGACTTATTTTTGTCGATACCACAATTGCTCTACCATGATATGCCACAAGCCATTAAACATTTTATGGTGGGTAATTGGAAAGGAGTCTCATGGAATTTTGTGCCAGGCTGGCTTTGAACCATGGTCCTCAGATCTCAGTCTCCTGAGTAGCTAGGATGACAGGCGTGAGCCACCAACACCTGGCTTGCCTTTTTATTTTTTTGTGGGTCTTGGGACTTGAACTCTGGGCCTAGGCACCATCCCTGAGCTTTTCAGGTCAATATTTCATGTAAGTCTAAACATTTAAGTAAAGGAATAAAATTCCAACAAAAAAAGAATAAAATTCCAGACATGGTGTGTTTATAACTCAGTGCGAATTACTTGATGAAAATGTGCCATTCCAGAAGCTGGTGTCATTTGATGATGTAGCTGTGGATTTCAGCTGGGAGGAGTGGCAGCATCTGGACAATGCTCAGAGTACCCTGTACAGAGATGTAATGCTGGAGACCTACAGCAACCTGGTGTCCTTAGGTGAGCAAAAGTCAAATTCACTTGCAAGGCCAAGTGCCTTGTTATTTTGCAGATACGTGAATGTTTATCAAACTTTCAATACTATTTAAATGAAACATTCCAGGCCCTGAGTATCATTACTTTGTAAAGAAAACCTAAGGTAATTTTGTACTCATTCTTAAGGATACCTTCAGGATACTTTGACAACAGTTCTAAATTATGTTTCCTCTAATGGAGACGACATTCCAAATTTACACCGTAATTGTAAGTGGATAAACAATCCAGAATAGAATATATATCATTATTGGAAATAGGATCTACAAATCACTAAACAGTGAGTTTATAATGGAAACCTGGCACTAGGTACAATGTTTCAAGCCTGTAATCTTAAAATATTCAGGAGGAAGAAATCTAAGAATTCTAATTTGAAGCCAGCAATGGCATAAAAATTGCCATGAAACTCTATAACTCCAAGTAACCCCCCAAAAATGTTATTGGAGTGTCAAGTATTTGACTTTGTGGTTGAGTGCTTGCCTAGCATGCATGAAGACCTATGCATGTAAGTGGAGCTGGGACTCAAACTGGTATTTTTCTAGCCTTGAGCAAGACAGCTAAGTTTATGCCATACAAAATGAATCCAGAGCTGGGGAAAAGTCAACCATGGAGCCAGTGAGAAATGAGAAAAAATTTAATAGATAACTTGTGAGTAGGATGTCTGCGAACTTAAAGCAATGATGACACAGCATAAGCAATAATTCTCCACTGTTTCTAATTTACAGGACCCTGTGTTCCCAAACCTGTATTAATTGACAAGCTAGAGCACTGTGCAGAACTCTGGATAGGAAATTCCTCTGACAAGAATATCACAGGTGAGTGAATGCATCTTCATATTGATGTTGGAGCCTGAGCCCCATTGGTAAGTTCATGTTGTGATGTACTGAGCAATAATATTCTTAGTTACCCTAAATCCTGTGTGGAACCTATGGAATTCTTTGTGAATGAATCAAGAATCATTTTCTTTTCCCAATCCTATGCTTGTTCTCAGGGCCTGAGCATGGTCCTTGGGTTTTTTCAAGGCTAGCTCTCTACTTCTTGAGTCATAGCACCACTTCTGGCTTTTTCTTTGTATGTAGTACCAAGGAACTGAACCAGGTCTTTGTGCATGCTAGCCCAAACCCCCCGGCACCAAGAATCATAGGGTGATATAATGAATTCTATGTGGCAGTAGAGTTAAAGTTAGATTTCTCTGTAGAAATCACTGTGAAACAAAATAAAATGAGAAAGCCATGAGCCCGCGGCTCATGCCTGTAATCCTAGCTACTTAGGAGGCTGAGATCTGAGGATCAAGGTTCAAAGACTGACCTATCACAAAAACACCTCAGACTCTTCTCTCCAATGAACCAATAGAAAATGAGAAGTGGGGTTGAGGCTAAAGACATAGGGCAGTAGCCTTGAGCTGAAGAGCTCAGGAAGAACAGCCAGGTCTAGAATTCAAGTCCCATGACTGCAAAACAAGAAAGAAAGAAAGAAAGAAAGAAAGAAAGAAAGAAAGAAAGAAAGAAAGAAAGAAAGAAAGAAAGAAAGAAAGAAAGAAAGAAAGAAGAAAGAGGGAAGAAAGAGGGAAGGAAGGAAAGGAAGAAAGAAAGAAAGAAAGAAAGAAAGAAAGAAAGAAAGAAAGAAAAAGAAAGAAAGAAAGAAAGAATGATATTTCATTTCTTTAAAATTAAGACTATAAATGATTGAGCAAACAAGGAATAAGTCAGGGCATTATTCTCTGATAAGGATAATATCTTTTTGCTGGTAGGAAGAGACTGGTATTCAGAACCATACCTTTCCACCAGAAATTGAGCCTAGTGATAGAGTGCTTGCCTAGCATGCACAAAGACACAGGTTTGATTCCTTATTACCACATACATAGAAAAAGCCAGAAGTAATGACTTCATTGGTAGGGTTCTAGTCTTGAGAAAACCCAAGGACAGTAGTTAGGTCCTAAGTTCAAACCCAGGAATGGAAGGAAAAAAACAACAACAAAGTTTCAATCAACATACGAAAATTAACAAAACAATGAGCTGGAGATTTTCTGGTCTTCAATGGTTCTGAGGGACAGGAGTGTTAGAAAAGGAATTTTTATAAGACTTCAAATGGAAAGAAACAAATTTCAAAATTCCCACAAATACCTAAATTGAGACTTTAGTGAGAAGTTGTAACTGAAGGGATGTAGGTGTAAGTCCTTACTGTCAAGAATCGTTCTTGCTTGGATCAAAGGCAAACAGACATATAAACCAAACTTGTGGCCGCTGAATCTAGAAAAAATTCGTGTTCCTCACTTAATGGTTAAAAAGCAAACAGCATTGAAACTGGGTAAGGTAATCCTATCTGCTACTCAGGACCTGAGACTCTTATCTGTAGTTAACTCTCGAAAAAAGCAAGTGGGGCTGTAGCTCAAGGTTAGGGGTTATAGTCTTCTGCTGAAGTGTTCAGGGACAGAGCCGAGGCCTATGAACTACAAAAAAAAAAGAAAAGAAAAGAAAAGAAAAGAAAAGAAAGTTTTAAAAAGATGCAAAACAGCACAATATTTACATTATTTCTCAAAAATAAAAGAAAGGCAGCTATTCCTCAATGTATAAACAAAACAGTATTTGAAAAAAAACAGCTGCAGGTATATTATAGGTAGTACTCAGCTTAAAACTGTAGCAATACATATTTGGGTAATTTCAATAAATATTTCCTGTGATATAAAAAGAGAATAAAACACAGAAAAACATTATTGGTCATTATAAAATATCATTTTCTTAATATGTTAGGGAAAAAAGTATATATTTCTCATAAATCAATTTCCACTTTTATATTTTAAAATATCTAACACTTAGGATGGGAAAGTAAAGTCATTACCTTTACAGTAAGGAATATTTGTATCTCATGTATGTTTGTGTCTTTTTTTCTATGACTCATTTTAGATGTCCAGGTAATGGAAAATGTGTTCAAGACCTGCCAGGAAAGTCCACATGAATGTCTTTGTGAAGTAGCAGTTGCAAGTAGTATCGAAGTGGAGGAAAACGTGAGATTAGCAACAACTTTAAATTTGAGCTCTACACATAATCCAGAGCTGATTAGTAATAACGGTAACAACTTAGGGGTGAGGACTGAGGAGTTCATTAAGTGTCAGAACATGCTTCTGTCTCCTAAGCCTGATGAGATGCATGCTGCTTATAGATCTCGTATGTCTCCTTTTCTTAAAAAATCCATCGGATATTCAGTGCATTTTATTCATGATTGTGACAGCCCAAAAGATCTGCAGTATCATAATTCTGTTCTCCCTGCCCAAGAAATTCTTCAGGGAGGGAGGAAAACTGCTAAATGTACTGTGTGATGAAAAATATTGTACTTAACACCGACCATCACTACACATCTGAAAATGTACACAGGAGAGACTCCTCATACATGTAGTAAATGTGAGAAATCTTTCAGTAATGAAATATGCCTTACAATACCTCAGAGCAAATATCCTGAGATATGTGATGTGTACATCAAGTGTGAAAATTAATTTCTGAGAAGTCAGACCTGACGCTCCAACCTCGATCTCCAAGAGAAGACAAACCTTATGAATATGAGGAACGTAATACAATTTCTGCCCAGAATTCAGCTCTCAGCACACATCAGAAATCTCACACAGAAGAGAAATCTTATGAATGGGATAAATGTGGGAAGACTTTTAGACTGAAATCATACCTCACTTTGCACCAGAGAAGACACACAGAAGAGAAACCTTATGAATGTAACAAATGTGAAAAGTCTTTCACCCAGAAGATACACCTTCGAGTTCATCAAATAACACACACAGGAGAGAAATCTTATAAGTGTAATGAATGTGGAAAGTCTTTCCAAGGGAAGGGAAAACTTCGTGTTCATCAGAGAATACACACAGGAGTGAAACCTTATGAATGTAACCAATGTGTAAAGTCTTTCAGACAGAAATCTTCCCTCAAATTGCATCAAAGAACACACACAGGAGAGAAACCTTATGTGTGCAACAAATGTGGAAAGACCTTCAAGTGGAAGTCATATCTTGATGGGCATAATAGAACACACATAGAGAAAACTTATGCATGTAGTGAATGCGGAAAGTCTTTCAAATGGAAGGTAAAACTCCACGTTCATCAGAAAATATACTCAGAAGAAACACTTTATGAATGTAACATATGTGGAAAGTCCTTCACACAGAAGCCAAACCTCAACATGCATAAGACAATTCAAACAGGAGAAAAACCTTATGAATGTAACCGATGTGGAATGTCTTTCAAATGGAAGTCTTCCCTCAAATTGCATCAGAGAACACACACAGGAGAGAAACTGTATGAGTGCATCAAATGTGGTAAGACCTTCAGATGGAAGTCACATTACAGGAGGCATAACAGAATTCACACATATTAGACAGCTTAGGAATGTAACCAAAGTTGACAGACTTTCGCGCAGTATTCACCCTTCAGGAAGTGTAAGAGAGTTCACACATATGAGAAGCCTTAGTAATGTAATAAATAGGAAAGACTTTTTAGTCTGTGGAAGAAAACTCAGCTTGTGTCACAGAACCAACACAAGATAAAACCCTTAATGAATGTAGCAAATGTTCAGTCTTTTCCCCAGAAGGCACAAGTCAAGATTTATCACTAAACACCCACAGGATAGAATCCTATGAATAAAATGAAAGGGAAATTTTTTTGAAGAACTCATAGTTGAGTTTGCATGATACCACACAGACACAGGATAAAAATCGTATGAATATAAGAATATGAAAAATCCATCATGAACGCATGTCTAAGTATAAAATGCACATAGGAGCGAAAAACCTTATGAATATTACAAATGTGGAAAGTGTTTGACCTGGAAGGCATACTTCTGTGTTCATCACAAACCTGATTCCCATAGAAGAAAAGAAAACTAATGAATAGAACAAATGTGCAATGACTTTTAATCAGAAGTCAGTCTTCAGTACATTTCAGAACATACACAATAGAGAAATTCTGAGTAATGAAAAACATTTAGCTATATATAGAATCTCTGTATATGGGAGCATTAGGGTAAGTCTTCTAAACAAAGTCAACCTTCAGCAAGCACTAAGAGCACTCACAGAATAAATAATAGCATGTAGGAAAACCTTTGTCAGAAACCTCTAAAAGCTGCCTGTGTGGCTTAGTGGTAGAGTGCTAACCTATCAAGGATGAAGGCCTGGGTTAGATTCCCCAATACTACATGAAAAGAGCAAGCCAGAAGCAGCACTGTGGTTCAAATGGTAGAGTGCTAACCTTGAGTAAAAGTAGCTCAGGCCCTGAGTTCAAGCCTAAGGATTGGAGAGAGAGAGAGAGAGACAGACAGAGAGAGAGAGAGAGAGAGAGAGAGAGAGAGAGAGAGAGAGAGAGAGAGAGAGAGAGAAAAGAGAGAGAAAGAGAGGGAAACAGGAACTTCTAAATTTTACAGAGATAGAGAAGGAGAGAGAGAAGGAGAAAGAAACTAATTTCTAAACTTCACAGTCTTTCTATTTCCTTAGAAATTCGTCTATGTCATTCTTTCTGACAGAAGCACAGAATTCCATTGTGTAAAAATACCATATTTGATCCACTCATCAACTGACGGGCATCTGGGTTGGTTCCATACGTTTGCTATAGTAAATAGTGCTGTGATAAAAGTTATTGTTCTAGTGAATTCAGTATGTCCTATCTGGACGATTGGCAAGTAGTGAAATTGCTGGATCACAGGGGAGCTCTATGTTTAGTCTTTTTGGGATACTGCCATAGTGCTTTCCATAGTGGTTGAACGAGTTTGCAATCCCACCAGCAGTGTAGTAGTGATCCCTCCTGGCCACATTCCCTCCAGCATACGTTATTAGATTTCTGGATCTTGGCCATTCTAACTGGAGTGAGGAGGAAAAGGGAAAGAGGAACTGAAACTTTCTCTCCTTACAGATGACATGATTCTGTATTTAAAGAACCCTATAGACTCTACTCCGAAGCTGCTTCAGCTGATATAAAACTTTGTTAAGGTAGCAGGGTACAAAATTAAGCCTGAATATCAACTGCCTTCCTATATGCCAACAAATGAGAGGAATGAGGCAAGAATCAGGATAGCAACTCATTTTGCTATCAAAGAAAATAAAATACCTAGGAATTAACTTAGAATGTAAAGCACGTTTTTGATGGAACTATAAACCCTGGAGAAGGAAATTAACGCAGAACTGAGGAAATGCAAAAACCTATGCTCCTGCTTTGGAAGAAGTAATATTGTAAAAATGGCAATCTTGATAAGGACTATCTACAAATTCAGTGCAATATTCATCAATATCCCAATGTCATTCTTTAAAGAAACAGAAGACGAAATCCAAAATTTCACTTGGAATAATAAAAGACCCCTTATAGTCTGTCTTCTTGCATGATACATAATGTTTAATCTCACCTTCTCGACCAAAATGTCACCTTTCTCATTGAGACATAGGTGGCCCTGTTTACTAGTAGCAAAGGCTCAAACGCGCAGATTCATATGTCACCACTGCCTCTGTTACTGGGTAGATCCAACTCTGTCATCGACTCTGAGGTCTGCTCTGGTAGTCTTGGTCACAAGTTGTTCTGTGGCATCTGCTGCCAGCCTGTGCCTATTTGCTTCCTTTTCCTCCAGCAGCCTACAACAGGGAATGAAGTTCAGGAGCTGATGCTCCCCTTCATATGCAGGGCAGGATGAGCCCAACCCTCCCTCATCTTCCTCTTCCAATTTTTGGGAAAAAATGTGCTGGCAGAAGTCCTCAGGTGTGGGGCATGGCTGATCCACACTTTTAATCCAGGCTGGTCAGGAGGCTGAGATCTGAGTATGGAAGTTCCAAGTCACCTAGAACAGGAAAGTCTGATAGATACTTACTACCAAAAATAAAAACAACTGGGAATGGAGTTTGGGCTCAAGTGGTAAAGGGCTAGTCTTGAGTACAAATGCTTAGTGCCCAGGCCCTGAGTTCAGGCTCCAGCACTGCCAACAACCTCACTTTAGTGAGATTTTCGCTTTATCCATGTAGGCACATCTCACTGGAATCTTTGCTGGTAGAGATAGTCTTCATAATTTTGTCTCAAGGTAAAGGTCCTCCTGGGGTAGTACACAAAAGGTGTCATGGAGAGAGGAGCCCCAATTGTTCCAGGTTTGAAGATGGCATAGGTCAAGCCAGCATGGAGTTGGCACATCAGTCTTTTTCCTAGCACCACCTACAAGTGAATGTCAAATGACATTGATTGTTGTGGGATTGTGTGACTGAAGTGCCCCATTAAGGGCAGTGTTAGCACATCCAAACTTGGATACCAGGAATGCTGAAATCTCAAAGCTAAGATTTTTGTTAGCTACAGAAATGCTGGTGTGTCTGTTATTCACTAAAAGTTCAGGTGCAAAGATTCTAAAGCTTGATGCCATGTGTTTATTCCATTTAGTAAAATTATTTTAATGCACTGTATAAGTTAAAACATTTGATAAGAGTCAGGGGTACTCAAAACATTGTTCTTGAATTCAGGTGTCTGGCAGGGTAATGGGGGGGTGTTGGAGGCTGAGACTATGACGCTGGAGCTGCTATCAAACCATGGATCATGTTCCTCTTTGTCTGGGAGAAATGACTCCAAAGATGAAATTCGAATGGTGAGGAAAAGATGATGATGTACTCAGGAAATTTCTCCTAAACAAATGCTCATGTGGAAGTGGGATGGGGGCTGGGCATATCTGAGGCAGAGCTTAAGGGGGCTTTTCGTGGCATTGAGAACGTTCCTTGTGACTTCAGGCATGGAGCAGGGTGTTTTAGATGGCCATTGTGAGATGGATGGAATAAGACTGGAGACAAGATGAATGCTGGGATCCTGCAATGCTCTTGCATGAGTGGCTGGTGGCTCACCTGAAAGAACTAATTATGTCTAAAAAAGAAATCAGGAATTTGTTTTGATTAGATAATACCTGTAATCCGAGGCATATTCAGGATCCTGATCTTAGTATTGTGGATTAAAACCAACCCAGCAAAGGGAAAAATGCATGAGACTCTTCCTCCCAGTTTAGAGCAAGAACAAAGATTGAAGTAGAGCTGTGGCTCAAGAGGTAGAGTGCTACCTTGAGCAAAGAAAAGCTAAGAAAAAGCTACAGGTCTTGAGTTCAAGGCCAGGAATGAAAGAAGGAAGGTAAAAAAAGGGAAGTATGTGAGGAAGGGAAATATATAAATGAAAGAGAGAAGGAACTAGAAATTTAAAACTAGAGAATATTTAAAAGTCATCAGTCCTTCTAAGAAAAGTGTTGGAGTATGGGTTCTATATGTGGTGAACTGGAAGACCAGCAGTGACTTGTTAACCAAAGAGTCACCATGATGAGAAAAGGATAGAAATCTGCATGAGCCTCTTAGCGGATGGAGTCACAGAAGAGAACCTCAGCTCCCATCCCATAGTTAGAAGTATATAGAGATGGGGAAGTTGGCATCACCTTGATGTCATTGTGTCCATGGAGACTGGAAGCCATGGCTCTGTGAAAGCACAATGTTGTGGTTACTGAGCTGAGAGGCTGAGGAGAGCCAAGTCCTGGCCATGAAGAAATCAGGGTGTCAGCAGAGCAACTCTGCTGCAGTGTGTGCCTGCTTGGCTGTTCTTATTCTGTGGTGGATCAGGCCGGAGCGGGTGATAGTAACTGTTTTGTGGTCACAAGCCCTTCACCAAGAGCTTCCTCTGGGATCCTCATAAGCTACAGGGTGGCTGGTGGTGGGATGCGTGTGGGGTGGAAGTGACAGAGGGATGGACGCATGGCAAGGTGGGTGAAGAGATGAGAGGAATGATGAGAGCCCAGTTCATTGGTTTCCAAGGTTAATGGGTGGGAGGTAGAGAGGCATGATGGAGGAAAGATGGAGGCAGGGGAAGGTGGTGACAGAGTGAGGCCTTCTGTAGTGCCAGCCTGGCCATCATCTGAAGCCCATAGGCAGCTTCCTGATCCCTCACTTTCTCCTGCTCCTTGTGGAGGGAATGACACGTGTACCCAGAGCTAGGGGTGGGGCAATGTTAGTAGCACCTGGAGAACCATTGGCCTCTACCTGGGTGAGGGGTGGTTATGGCTCCCATGCTGGGTGGCCTGATAGCTATGGAACAGATCTCTCCTTAGCTACCACAGTCAGTGGCTGCTCTCCATCTAGGGTTAGGGCACCTGCTCAGCCATCAGGACACCCCATGCCAGGACAGAGGCCTACAATTCAGATGGCAGCACAGGGGTGAAGATGATCTCACCGTAGCCCTAGTTACATGGCTGTCCCTGCATGCAGGTCAGGATGAGCTGGGGGAAGATGTTCTCTGTGTTTTTCCACAGCCTATCCCGGCCTCTTCTTGTGTCTGATTAGACCCAGAGAGTACCAGGTTCCCTCTCATAGTCCTGGTTCTTTATGTTTTACAGTCATGAGGCTTGAACCCAGGTCCTGGGTACTGTCCCTGAGCTCTTTTGCTCAAGGTTGGTGCTCTACCATTTGAACCATAGTGCCATTTCCAGGTTTTCCTTTTCATGTGGATCTCTGATATCTCCAGTGCTGTGCCTGCAGGGAGGCACTCACCCCACAGACAGAGCCACCTCTGCCGTGACTGTGACTGCCCACAACCCTCACACCCACTCCTTGCACGCCCCTCGACTCCAGTTTTAGCTCCTCTTGGACTGGGTGTCCAGCCTACCCCTTCCTACACTCACAAAGGGTCTACAATTGTCTTCCCAGGGTCCTTTCTTCTGCCAGCCAGATACAGACTGTGCACATCTTGACCACCACAGAGCTCAAAGCCAAAGGCTGAGATGCAGAAGGGGGTGACCCAGTAGCTGCACAGGGCCCATGGATCATCCTGTGCATCCCCCAGCCTGTGACTTCCCCCATCCCCTTGGCAGGGAAGCTCCATGCCCACATCCTGATCCCTGGTCCCCTCCAATTCCATTCTCCCTTAGATTTTGCAGACTGTCTACCATCAGGATCTAAAATTCTATTCATCACTTTATGTCCTTATCACTGATTTGCTACTTTGGCAGGATCTCTCCATGCCTGGAGAGTGGGCATGTCATGTACTCTCTGTGGAGAAGTTGCCCCAGGAGAAGAAATATGCAGTTCATGTGAGTGTTGGACAGGGCAGGAGGGCTCCCTAGGATCAGAAGCCACAGGAGGGGTGCAGATGGGGGAATGCTAGGGGCCCCAGGGGACAGTGGTAGTTAGGGCACAGTTGATTCCTTCTGCAGGGTTTTCACCGCTTCACAAACTCAACAGAATGAGGTTCACATTACAGATGTCAGAGACAGTGCAGATTGCCAATGGGCGCAGGGGTCACTGTCACCCCCAGATGCTGGCTGCATGCTGGGATGCACGCAGAGATGGTTTCAAGATCAGATAATGAGGATGTTGCAGGGTGTAACCATTCTTTTCAGATGGCTCTCTACCTCTCTTGAGCTTCATCTCTATCTTTGGGTTTTTCTTGGCAGTTAACTGGAAATGAGAGTTTCATGGACTTTCCTTTCTGGACTGGCTTCAAACAGAAGCTATGCACAGTTTTCAAACCATACCCTACTGAAGAAGGGAAGCTTGATCTGGTGCTTAACTGGGTTGCACTTTGGCTCCGTTTGCTATGCCTCACGGGAGGGGGCTCATCATTTGTAGACTAAGATCTCATGACCTTCAAAGCCAAATGCTACCTGAAAGTTCAGGGTCCCAGCCTATGTGTTGGGCCTGGGTGAATACATTCTCTGTTATGCTGCGTCATCAACCCATGTTTTAAGCTGGAAGTAGGCAGTGCCACATTTGATAAGAACATCTGCCAGAGATTGTCACCTCATGAAAGCAGATTCTAAATTTGTATTCCATTTCCTGTGGTGGAGAAATCCCCTCCAAGTTAGACAGGCTCACATCCCCCTGCAGGTCACACTCCTAATGCACCCTTGAGTGTCCTCATGGTATTGGGATCTAAGTTTGTAGGGAATGCTGGTTTAGTCCATGAATTAGCTGGACAAGTGATGACAAACGTGTTGTGGATTAATATGAGAACAATTTAAGAGCCCTGGAGGAGCATCAACCTGACCCTCTGTGGTGCTATAAATCTGATAGGATGTTCCAGACTGAGAAACAATCACATGGCTTTGTGTTTGGCATCCAGACAAGTGAGTGCATGTCTTAGCTGTCAGCCAATACAGAGGAGGACATGAATAAGTGCGTGGAAAGCATCTGCCAGACCCCTGTCTGGGGGCAGGTGGAGAGAACATAGGAAGGTAGATACCATGGCTGTGGTGGGGCCAAAAAATGGTAAAAGAAGCAAAGGAACCAGGTACTAGTAGCTCAAGACTGTCATCCTAGCTACTCAGGAGTTTGAGATCTGAGGATCACAATTCAAAGCCAGCCCAGGACAGAAACTCCATGAGACTCTTATCTGCAATAAACGACTGAATGCAAGAAGCTCAAGCTCAGTGACAGCATCCAGGCCTAGCGTTCAAAACCCCGGACCGGCAGAAAAAAAGTATCAAAGGACAAGAAGCTGGCCAAAAGTTAGAGGGACTCTATCTTGACAAAAAATACAATGGTAAGTTGCACTCAGAAGACTTGCAGAAAATCTGTAAATGCCTGAGACCTATCTATGTATGTTTCCTGTTTGTCTAAATACATATGTTTATGCATTTATATATTAGCATAGAGAGACAGATCAATACATATGACTATACATATATACATAGCCAGACACTTATGCGTGGGTGGTATACTGTGTGAGAGTTTGTGTTTGTGTTTTGTGGATGGCTATCTCTGTTTAGGAAAGGTAGAAAATATGTAAATATGTTTAAAAAAACTTGATAAAATATAGAGAGACATAAGGTCTTGAGAGAACCTGAAATGACAAGATTATTCACAGGCACGTTTATCCTTATGGATTCCTCAGCAAGTTTTAATTTTTTTCATTATTTTCTTTCTTTTTTTGAACCAGTGCTAAGGATTTCTCTCAGGGACCAGGTGCTGCCAATTACTAATTTTCTCATGGCTGGTACAAGAGGAACTGAGCCACAGTTCCACTTTTGCCTTATTTATTCGTGCTTAACTGAAGATAAAGATTTCTATCAGTGACTTTCTTTCAGGGGCTGGATTCTAACGAGGATCCCCAGACCTCAGCCTTCTCTATAGCTACAATTAACAATATGAGAACCCAGCACTGGGTTCCAATGCACAGGGCAAGAAATTGAGTGAATCTCTCAACTCCAATTAGCTATAATAAGCTAGAAGTGAAAGACCAATACCTTTGAGGAAAAGATGCTGAGGGTTATCACACAGGCCCTATGAGTAAGCCCTAAACCCTGTACACATGTGTGCATGCACACATTGGCAGATACACACACACATGCACACACACAATATCTCAGGCAATATTGTATTTTGAATTAATATCCAAAGATTGGACAACAGGATAGCAAGTAATAAAATCTGTTTTTCTTGTCTACATTGAGGGAAAGGGATAAGTCACAAGATGCAGAAGCGAAGAATTCAGAGGCAAATGCTGTGAGTGAATAACTTGTAAAAAGCACATTTTTTTTCTTTTCTTTTCTTTTGTTTTCTCTGCAATTCCTGGGGCTTGAACTCAGGGCCTGAGCACTGCTCTTGGCTTTTTCCAAGTCTAGCCCTCTGCCACTTGAGCCACATTGCCATATGGATTTTTATATCTGTGTGATATTAAGGACTCAAACCTAGATCTTCATGGATGCTAGGCAAGCACTCTACCACTGGGCCAAACTCTAAACCCCGATAAAGTATTTATAAATAGTCATCATCATCATATCAAAATATCCTTTCTCCTACAAAGAATGAACACTTCTCTATGTCTGTAAGACTTTTTTTATGTCACCAATGCTTCTGTGATTTTCCCACTTGCATTTTTACAGATGACAGCACAGATATTCATCAGGAAGAAAAATAGA
Organism: Megascapheus bottae; assembly: GCF_031878675.1. NCBI lineage: Eukaryota > Metazoa > Chordata > Mammalia > Rodentia > Geomyidae > Megascapheus > Megascapheus bottae. The sequence continues at coordinate 123,795 of NW_028327368.1, read as the reverse complement.
TTAGGATACAGAAACCTAACAACGTCCTAGTAGATTGAAGTGAAAAATATGTGCAAGATGGCCTGGGTGTTTCATCTATTTGTAGAGTGCTTGGCTACCACACAAAAAAGACTCCGGTTTGATTCTGCAGTACCATATACATAGAAAACGCTGGAAGTGGTGCTGTGGCTTGGTGGGACAGCTATAGCCTAAAGAAAGCCTAAGAACAATGGTCAGGCTCTGAGGTCAAGTTCTAGGACTAGCAAAATAAAATGTGCAAAAGGCAAAATGCAAGCTGAGAAGGAACTGTGAAGCAAAATGTCTTGTGATGGGTAAGGGGAATAGTGACAGTTAAGTTTGGATCTTACCTAAGAAAGGCTCCTTGAGCCTGAGACCAGGCTAGCACTTATGCCTAGTTAATGACTTGGGATTTCAACAAAAAGGTGTGCTGTTTACTACATCCATATGTGAGGTGGGAAGGGAGATTCAGCCTCCAGTATGTCTTTGGGGAGGTCTTCTGTGAGCAAGGAGCTTTGGTCATTGGTCCTTGAAAGGTGACCCTACCTCCCTCACAATGGAACAGAATATGGAACCCTGGTGACCAAGCCACTGTATGTGACAACCAGCTCAAGCCAGCTCCCTTGGCCTGTGGCTCAGGAACCAGAAAGATGTTGCTGTGCTGTTGCCAAAGGTCATGAGGCTCGGATCTCAGGCATGAGAGATATGGATGTCTCACTTGAAGAAATAGATGCTGGATCAGTGCCAAGCCAAAATTCCAGTATATCAGGCATTTCTCTAGGAAGAAAGCCAGGAAACTCCAGGGCAACTCAGATGAGGTATATTGAGAGGAAACCTATTTGAACCCATCATCCTGCCCACACACTACAACCTTCTTGTGTGCTTTCAAGTGACTATACTGAGATTAGAGTGTGTCATTTCCAATCTACTCTATTCCAATTCCTCAGTGTGAAGTGTGGTCCCATTCCTACGTTTGAAATATCCACTGTTTTGCCAACATAGTGTGATAGTAAGTCAGCTCAGACTCTGAATGAGCCTTGTAACCTATGGATCCTGGAGGAAGGCCTGTTGGAGATGCTGCTGACAAAGCTGATCCCTGCCTACCAAAAAGGTGATCTCTTTTATGTGGGAAACTTCCTGCACATTTTCAAATAGTGGAGGACAATGTAGTAGTTGCTGGAAATTCTCTTGAAAAAGTGAGTGTTCCCCCTCCAAACCCAGGTTTGCTCACCATTCCTGGCCAAGTCTTGGAATACTTGGCTCCTCTCTGAGCCTGTTTGGTTCACTGCGGTGTTCACAGGGGAGCTAAGCATGATACAAGTGCACAAACTACTTTATTATGACTGGGACACCATGCCATTTCATTTCCCTCACAAGCTACTGGAGTCTCAACAGTGTGCTTACTGAGAAGTTGGATTTCAGGCATGAGTAAGTGGCTCCCAACTGCAGCCCTCACCTAGGTGACATCCTAGGAAATCCCATTTCCCAGTAAGAAATGAGGTGTCAGTACTAATGGCGGAGGCCTGTGAAATACTGGAGTCAGAGCAAAAGCTGGAGGCTGAATCACTTTTGAGCCATCAGGGAGGGATTGTGATAGCTTTGCCTGTTAGAACCTGAAAGCATTTACATTTTGGTGTGTGGTCCAGTGCTGCCACTTGAACCTGAACCCAGGTCTAAATGCCATCCCTTTGGTGTTCAAAAATTAGCACTGTACCATTTGAGTCATAGGTCAAGTTCTGGCTTTTTGCTGCCTAATTGAAGACAAGTGCCTTTAGATTTTACTGACTAGACTGGCTTTCCACTGTGATCTTCAGAGCTCAGCCTGCTGGGTGGCTAAGATTAGAGGAATGAGCATTTAGTTCTTTATTTGGAGCATTCACTTATTGATTTATTTAGAGCATTTACTTAGTTAATTTAAGGTGCGTTTACTTTGGACAGATGCATAGAGGCCTCTCTCAGAAGCTTCTGGAAGTGGGGTGTAAAAGTCATCCTGTTCTCGAGTGTCTCTTACCCCCCTCCCAGCACATAAGTGCACATTTCTGCAGGACAGCCACAGCATTAGAGTCCTGCAAGAAAGGGGCTTTGGTAGAAGGCTCAGGATGGAGAGAGAAGGCTCTCACTTTCCTTGTACCGAATGCGCCCACAGCATCATGTGTTTCATTTATACGATGTGAATGAACTTCTACCCCAGTGATTACTACGAGTTTAAGAACTGCCACACCCTGACACACTCAAGCTCTATACGAGGCTCCACATGCCGGCTTTGGACCTGCTCTTCTAAACACATACTTTTTGACCAGCTGGAGGAATGTGCGACCAGTAAGACCAAGAAAAAGTAGAAGTCCTGGTGTGGGTGCCTCAGAGCCTGTGAGTAGGAAGCCCATGTGGTCTAGATATTGGTTGGCCCTTACTTCTACAGAGCTTGGCAAAATGCCCTTTATGGGTTGTGTCAGCCAGGTAATGTCTGTCCTCTGAAAGGACTCGGGAATAAGCACTCATTAGAAAGACCCTACACCTCCTCAGTGTTCAGTCCAAACTCCAGTTCTACAGGTTCCTCCATTAGATCCTCATGGAAGTTGAGTGACACTTCAACTTGCAGAGTCCACTCTGTCCACTCTGTACCTATTTCCATTCTTAGGTTTGGGTCATCGTGGAAGAGCTTATCCAGAACTCCGGATGAAAAACCCACCAATGGAGCTGGTGACTGATGGAGACAGGGAATCATCACTGTACTCCAGAAAGCATGGGCCTTCTGTAGAAATTACCAAACAGGTTTAGAGTCCTGTGGATATACCTTTTGCTCTGAACCCCATGTGTGACACAGTTGAACCTGCAGATACTATGGAGGAAGAAAAAGAGCAGCCAGATTTCCTTCCGTCAGCTACCAAAGCTTAAGGACAGAGCAGATGCCTGGAAATGTGTTTTGTCAATCGGGAGAAATGCCAGAGTAACTGTAATATTATGGGGGACTCTGTTCTGTGAGTTCAAGTCTATTTATATATCCATTGTGCTTTGTACAAATATTTAAGAAAATTAAAACTCCACAACAGCATCAAAAATCTAATTTGGCTTTGAATGTGGCCTAGTTGTAGAGTGCTCGCCTAGTATACAAGAAGACCTTGATTCAATTCCTCGGCACTGCATACACAGAAAAAGCAGATGGGGCACTGTGGCTCAGGAGTCACAGTGCCACCCTTGAACAAATGTGGCCAAGGACAGTTCCTGGTCCCTCAGTTCAAGCCCCAGGACTAGCCAAACAAGAAATCATACCATTTTCCACACATTTGGAAATAAATCTGTTTTATCTAACCCTACTTCTTTTTTGCCAATCCAGGGTGTGTGCCACCAAGCCAAACTACTGGCCCCCAACCTTACAATTTTGAATCATTTAATTTTTTTACATAATCATATTTCATGCTGTCTGTATTAATACCATAAACAGTATGCTTAGTGTAATAATGTTAAAGGTAAAACATAAGAAATTAATAACTAAAATTCCTTTTTTATTAGTTTTATAGCATTACTACAATTTTATGAGAAAAATTACCTAGAATGTTTATTTTAGAGTTCAAGTAATCCATTTTGATAAATATATCAACCTACATCATTTATTTGAACACATTTTAAACTATTTCTCTCAGGAATGAAAATACATATATATTTGTTGTAAATGAAATTTATGACTTGGGGGGAAGGGAAATAGAAAAGGGGGGAGGGGTAACAGTGTTTACAAGAAATGTACTCATTACATATGTAACAGCAATCTCTTTGTATATCACCTTGACAACAAATTTTTTGAAAAGTACAATAAGTTTAAATGTCTACTTTGTGCAGAATTTTTTTTTGCCAGTACTGTGCTTAGACTCAGGACCTGAGCACGATCCTTGTTTTTGTTTTTGTTTATTCTTAAGGCGCAAGTTCTATCACATGTGCCACAGCACCTCTTGTATCTTTTTTATCTATGTTGTGCTGAGGAATTGAACTTGGGTCTTCATTCATGCTCGGCAAGAACTCTTCCACTAGGCTTAACTTATGGCCCCAGTGGGAAGGAAGTTTTCCATAAAATATGTAGGAAATATGTCCACTAAGGAAAAGCCATCAAAAATAGAAGAAAAATTATATACTTAGATAACGACATGCCAGTATTATGGCAGATCTCTGTAATTCTAGCTTCAAGAGTGGCCTATTTGGACCGGGAGTTGGCTGGCTGAAGTAAAGTATGTCCTATCTGGACGATTGGCAAGTAGTGAAATTGCTGGATCACAGGGGAGCTCTATGTTTAGTCTTTTTGGGATACTGCCATAGTGCTTTCCATAGTGGTTGAACGAGTTTGCAATCCCACCAGCAGTGTAGTAGTGATCCCTCCTGGCCACATTCCCTCCAGCATACGTTATTAGATTTCTGGATCTTGGCCATTCTAACTGGAGTGAGGAGGAAAAGGGAAAGAGGAACTGAAACTTTCTCTCCTTACAGATGACATGATTCTGTATTTAAAGAACCCTATAGACTCTACTCCGAAGCTGCTTCAGCTGATATAAAACTTTGTTAAGGTAGCAGGGTACAAAATTAAGCCTGAATATCAACTGCCTTCCTATATGCCAACAAATGAGAGGAATGAGGCAAGAATCAGGATAGCAACTCATTTTGCTATCAAAGAAAATAAAATACCTAGGAATTAACTTAGAATGTAAAGCACGTTTTTGATGGAACTATAAACCCTGGAGAAGGAAATTAACGCAGAACTGAGGAAATGCAAAAACCTATGCTCCTGCTTTGGAAGAAGTAATATTGTAAAAATGGCAATCTTGATAAGGACTATCTACAAATTCAGTGCAATATTCATCAATATCCCAATGTCATTCTTTAAAGAAACAGAAGACGAAATCCAAAATTTCACTTGGAATAATAAAAGACCCCTTATAGTCTGTCTTCTTGCATGATACATAATGTTTAATCTCACCTTCTCGACCAAAATGTCACCTTTCTCATTGAGACATAGGTGGCCCTGTTTACTAGTAGCAAAGGCTCAAACGCGCAGATTCATATGTCACCACTGCCTCTGTTACTGGGTAGATCCAACTCTGTCATCGACTCTGAGGTCTGCTCTGGTAGTCTTGGTCACAAGTTGTTCTGTGGCATCTGCTGCCAGCCTGTGCCTATTTGCTTCCTTTTCCTCCAGCAGCCTACAACAGGGAATGAAGTTCAGGAGCTGATGCTCCCCTTCATATGCAGGGCAGGATGAGCCCAACCCTCCCTCATCTTCCTCTTCCAATTTTTGGGAAAAAATGTGCTGGCAGAAGTCCTCAGGTGTGGGGCATGGCTGATCCACACTTTTAATCCAGGCTGGTCAGGAGGCTGAGATCTGAGTATGGAAGTTCCAAGTCACCTAGAACAGGAAAGTCTGATAGATACTTACTACCAAAAATAAAAACAACTGGGAATGGAGTTTGGGCTCAAGTGGTAAAGGGCTAGTCTTGAGTACAAATGCTTAGTGCCCAGGCCCTGAGTTCAGGCTCCAGCACTGCCAACAACCTCACTTTAGTGAGATTTTCGCTTTATCCATGTAGGCACATCTCACTGGAATCTTTGCTGGTAGAGATAGTCTTCATAATTTTGTCTCAAGGTAAAGGTCCTCCTGGGGTAGTACACAAAAGGTGTCATGGAGAGAGGAGCCCCAATTGTTCCAGGTTTGAAGATGGCATAGGTCAAGCCAGCATGGAGTTGGCACATCAGTCTTTTTCCTAGCACCACCTACAAGTGAATGTCAAATGACATTGATTGTTGTGGGATTGTGTGACTGAAGTGCCCCATTAAGGGCAGTGTTAGCACATCCAAACTTGGATACCAGGAATGCTGAAATCTCAAAGCTAAGATTTTTGTTAGCTACAGAAATGCTGGTGTGTCTGTTATTCACTAAAAGTTCAGGTGCAAAGATTCTAAAGCTTGATGCCATGTGTTTATTCCATTTAGTAAAATTATTTTAATGCACTGTATAAGTTAAAACATTTGATAAGAGTCAGGGGTACTCAAAACATTGTTCTTGAATTCAGGTGTCTGGCAGGGTAATGGGGGGGTGTTGGAGGCTGAGACTATGACGCTGGAGCTGCTATCAAACCATGGATCATGTTCCTCTTTGTCTGGGAGAAATGACTCCAAAGATGAAATTCGAATGGTGAGGAAAAGATGATGATGTACTCAGGAAATTTCTCCTAAACAAATGCTCATGTGGAAGTGGGATGGGGGCTGGGCATATCTGAGGCAGAGCTTAAGGGGGCTTTTCGTGGCATTGAGAACGTTCCTTGTGACTTCAGGCATGGAGCAGGGTGTTTTAGATGGCCATTGTGAGATGGATGGAATAAGACTGGAGACAAGATGAATGCTGGGATCCTGCAATGCTCTTGCATGAGTGGCTGGTGGCTCACCTGAAAGAACTAATTATGTCTAAAAAAGAAATCAGGAATTTGTTTTGATTAGATAATACCTGTAATCCGAGGCATATTCAGGATCCTGATCTTAGTATTGTGGATTAAAACCAACCCAGCAAAGGGAAAAATGCATGAGACTCTTCCTCCCAGTTTAGAGCAAGAACAAAGATTGAAGTAGAGCTGTGGCTCAAGAGGTAGAGTGCTACCTTGAGCAAAGAAAAGCTAAGAAAAAGCTACAGGTCTTGAGTTCAAGGCCAGGAATGAAAGAAGGAAGGTAAAAAAAGGGAAGTATGTGAGGAAGGGAAATATATAAATGAAAGAGAGAAGGAACTAGAAATTTAAAACTAGAGAATATTTAAAAGTCATCAGTCCTTCTAAGAAAAGTGTTGGAGTATGGGTTCTATATGTGGTGAACTGGAAGACCAGCAGTGACTTGTTAACCAAAGAGTCACCATGATGAGCAAAGGATAGAAATCTGCATGAGTCTCTTAGCGGATGGAGTCACAGAAGAGAACCTCAGCTCCCATCCCATAGTTAGAAGTATATAGAGATGGGGAAGTTGGCATCACCTTGATGTCATTGTGTCCATGGAGACTGGAAGCCATGGCTCTGTGAAAGCACAATGTTGTGGTTACTGAGCTGAGAGGCTGAGGAGAGCCAAGTCCTGGCCATGAAGAAATCAGGGTGTCAGCAGAGCAACTCTGCTGCAGTGTGTGCCTGCTTGGCTGTTCTTATTCTGTGGTGGATCAGGCCGGAGCGGGTGATAGTAACTGTTTTGTGGTCACAAGCCCTTCACCAAGAGCTTCCTCTGGGATCCTCATAAGCTACAGGGTGGCTGGTGGTGGGATGCGTGTGGGGTGGAAGTGACAGAGGGATGGACGCATGGCAAGGTGGGTGAAGAGATGAGAGGAATGATGAGAGCCCAGTTCATTGGTTTCCAAGGTTAATGGGTGGGAGGTAGAGAGGCATGATGGAGGAAAGATGGAGGCAGGGGAAGGTGGTGACAGAGTGAGGCCTTCTGTAGTGCCAGCCTGGCCATCATCTGAAGCCCATAGGCAGCTTCCTGATCCCTCACTTTCTCCTGCTCCTTGTGGAGGGAATGACACGTGTACCCAGAGCTAGGGGTGGGGCAATGTTAGTAGCACCTGGAGAACCATTGGCCTCTACCTGGGTGAGGGGTGGTTATGGCTCCCATGCTGGGTGGCCTGATAGCTATGGAACAGATCTCTCCTTAGCTACCACAGTCAGTGGCTGCTCTCCATCTAGGGTTAGGGCACCTGCTCAGCCATCAGGACACCCCATGCCAGGACAGAGGCCTACAATTCAGATGGCAGCACAGGGGTGAAGATGATCTCACCGTAGCCCTAGTTACATGGCTGTCCCTGCATGCAGGTCAGGATGAGCTGGGGGAAGATGTTCTCTGTGTTTTTCCACAGCCTATCCCGGCCTCTTCTTGTGTCTGATTAGACCCAGAGAGTACCAGGTTCCCTCTCATAGTCCTGGTTCTTTATGTTTTACAGTCATGAGGCTTGAACCCAGGTCCTGGGTACTGTCCCTGAGCTCTTTTGCTCAAGGTTGGTGCTCTACCATTTGAACCATAGTGCCATTTCCAGGTTTTCCTTTTCATGTGGATCTCTGATATCTCCAGTGCTGTGCCTGCAGGGAGGCACTCACCCCACAGACAGAGCCACCTCTGCCGTGACTGTGACTGCCCACAACCCTCACACCCACTCCTTGCACGCCCCTCGACTCCAGTTTTAGCTCCTCTTGGACTGGGTGTCCAGCCTACCCCTTCCTACACTCACAAAGGGTCTACAATTGTCTTCCCAGGGTCCTTTCTTCTGCCAGCCAGATACAGACTGTGCACATCTTGACCACCACAGAGCTCAAAGCCAAAGGCTGAGATGCAGAAGGGGGTGACCCAGTAGCTGCACAGGGCCCATGGATCATCCTGTGCATCCCCCAGCCTGTGACTTCCCCCATCCCCTTGGCAGGGAAGCTCCATGCCCACATCCTGATCCCTGGTCCCCTCCAATTCCATTCTCCCTTAGATTTTGCAGACTGTCTACCATCAGGATCTAAAATTCTATTCATCACTTTATGTCCTTATCACTGATTTGCTACTTTGGCAGGATCTCTCCATGCCTGGAGAGTGGGCATGTCATGTACTCTCTGTGGAGAAGTTGCCCCAGGAGAAGAAATATGCAGTTCATGTGAGTGTTGGACAGGGCAGGAGGGCTCCCTAGGATCAGAAGCCACAGGAGGGGTGCAGATGGGGGAATGCTAGGGGCCCCAGGGGACAGTGGTAGTTAGGGCACAGTTGATTCCTTCTGCAGGGTTTTCACCGCTTCACAAACTCAACAGAATGAGGTTCACATTACAGATGTCAGAGACAGTGCAGATTGCCAATGGGCGCAGGGGTCACTGTCACCCCCAGATGCTGGCTGCATGCTGGGATGCACGCAGAGATGGTTTCAAGATCAGATAATGAGGATGTTGCAGGGTGTAACCATTCTTTTCAGATGGCTCTCTACCTCTCTTGAGCTTCATCTCTATCTTTGGGTTTTTCTTGGCAGTTAACTGGAAATGAGAGTTTCATGGACTTTCCTTTCTGGACTGGCTTCAAACAGAAGCTATGCACAGTTTTCAAACCATACCCTACTGAAGAAGGGAAGCTTGATCTGGTGCTTAACTGGGTTGCACTTTGGCTCCGTTTGCTATGCCTCACGGGAGGGGGCTCATCATTTGTAGACTAAGATCTCATGACCTTCAAAGCCAAATGCTACCTGAAAGTTCAGGGTCCCAGCCTATGTGTTGGGCCTGGGTGAATACATTCTCTGTTATGCTGCGTCATCAACCCATGTTTTAAGCTGGAAGTAGGCAGTGCCACATTTGATAAGAACATCTGCCAGAGATTGTCACCTCATGAAAGCAGATTCTAAATTTGTATTCCATTTCCTGTGGTGGAGAAATCCCCTCCAAGTTAGACAGGCTCACATCCCCCTGCAGGTCACACTCCTAATGCACCCTTGAGTGTCCTCATGGTATTGGGATCTAAGTTTGTAGGGAATGCTGGTTTAGTCCATGAATTAGCTGGACAAGTGATGACAAACGTGTTGTGGATTAATATGAGAACAATTTAAGAGCCCTGGAGGAGCATCAACCTGACCCTCTGTGGTGCTATAAATCTGATAGGATGTTCCAGACTGAGAAACAATCACATGGCTTTGTGTTTGGCATCCAGACAAGTGAGTGCATGTCTTAGCTGTCAGCCAATACAGAGGAGGACATGAATAAGTGCGTGGAAAGCATCTGCCAGACCCCTGTCTGGGGGCAGGTGGAGAGAACATAGGAAGGTAGATACCATGGCTGTGGTGGGGCCAAAAAATGGTAAAAGAAGCAAAGGAACCAGGTACTAGTAGCTCAAGACTGTCATCCTAGCTACTCAGGAGTTTGAGATCTGAGGATCACAATTCAAAGCCAGCCCAGGACAGAAACTCCATGAGACTCTTATCTGCAATAAACGACTGAATGCAAGAAGCTCAAGCTCAGTGACAGCATCCAGGCCTAGCGTTCAAAACCCCGGACCGGCAGAAAAAAAGTATCAAAGGACAAGAAGCTGGCCAAAAGTTAGAGGGACTCTATCTTGACAAAAAATACAATGGTAAGTTGCACTCAGAAGACTTGCAGAAAATCTGTAAATGCCTGAGACCTATCTATGTATGTTTCCTGTTTGTCTAAATACATATGTTTATGCATTTATATATTAGCATAGAGAGACAGATCAATACATATGACTATACATATATACATAGCCAGACACTTATGCGTGGGTGGTATACTGTGTGAGAGTTTGTGTTTGTGTTTTGTGGATGGCTATCTCTGTTTAGGAAAGGTAGAAAATATGTAAATATGTTTAAAAAAACTTGATAAAATATAGAGAGACATAAGGTCTTGAGAGAACCTGAAATGACAAGATTATTCACAGGCACGTTTATCCTTATGGATTCCTCAGCAAGTTTTAATTTTTTTCATTATTTTCTTTCTTTTTTTGAACCAGTGCTAAGGATTTCTCTCAGGGACCAGGTGCTGCCAATTACTAATTTTCTCATGGCTGGTACAAGAGGAACTGAGCCACAGTTCCACTTTTGCCTTATTTATTCGTGCTTAACTGAAGATAAAGATTTCTATCAGTGACTTTCTTTCAGGGGCTGGATTCTAACGAGGATCCCCAGACCTCAGCCTTCTCTATAGCTACAATTAACAATATGAGAACCCAGCACTGGGTTCCAATGCACAGGGCAAGAAATTGAGTGAATCTCTCAACTCCAATTAGCTATAATAAGCTAGAAGTGAAAGACCAATACCTTTGAGGAAAAGATGCTGAGGGTTATCACACAGGCCCTATGAGTAAGCCCTAAACCCTGTACACATGTGTGCATGCACACATTGGCAGATACACACACACATGCACACACACAATATCTCAGGCAATATTGTATTTTGAATTAATATCCAAAGATTGGACAACAGGATAGCAAGTAATAAAATCTGTTTTTCTTGTCTACATTGAGGGAAAGGGATAAGTCACAAGATGCAGAAGCGAAGAATTCAGAGGCAAATGCTGTGAGTGAATAACTTGTAAAAAGCACATTTTTTTTCTTTTCTTTTCTTTTGTTTTCTCTGCAATTCCTGGGGCTTGAACTCAGGGCCTGAGCACTGCTCTTGGCTTTTTCCAAGTCTAGCCCTCTGCCACTTGAGCCACATTGCCATATGGATTTTTATATCTGTGTGATATTAAGGACTCAAACCTAGATCTTCATGGATGCTAGGCAAGCACTCTACCACTGGGCCAAACTCTAAACCCCGATAAAGTATTTATAAATAGTCATCATCATCATATCAAAATATCCTTTCTCCTACAAAGAATGAACACTTCTCTATGTCTGTAAGACTTTTTTTATGTCACCAATGCTTCTGTGATTTTCCCACTTGCATTTTTACAGATGACAGCACAGATATTCATCAGGAAGAAAAATAGATTAGGATACAGAAACCTAACAACGTCCTAGTAGATTGAAGTGAAAAATATGTGCAAGATGGCCTGGGTGTTTCATCTATTTGTAGAGTGCTTGGCTACCACACAAAAAAGACTCCGGTTTGATTCTGCAGTACCATATACATAGAAAACGCTGGAAGTGGTGCTGTGGCTTGGTGGGACAGCTATAGCCTAAAGAAAGCCTAAGAACAATGGTCAGGCTCTGAGGTCAAGTTCTAGGACTAGCAAAATAAAATGTGCAAAAGGCAAAATGCAAGCTGAGAAGGAACTGTGAAGCAAAATGTCTTGTGATGGGTAAGGGGAATAGTGACAGTTAAGTTTGGATCTTACCTAAGAAAGGCTCCTTGAGCCTGAGACCAGGCTAGCACTTATGCCTAGTTAATGACTTGGGATTTCAACAAAAAGGTGTGCTGTTTACTACATCCATATGTGAGGTGGGAAGGGAGATTCAGCCTCCAGTATGTCTTTGGGGAGGTCTTCTGTGAGCAAGGAGCTTTGGTCATTGGTCCTTGAAAGGTGACCCTACCTCCCTCACAATGGAACAGAATATGGAACCCTGGTGACCAAGCCACTGTATGTGACAACCAGCTCAAGCCAGCTCCCTTGGCCTGTGGCTCAGGAACCAGAAAGATGTTGCTGTGCTGTTGCCAAAGGTCATGAGGCTCGGATCTCAGGCATGAGAGATATGGATGTCTCACTTGAAGAAATAGATGCTGGATCAGTGCCAAGCCAAAATTCCAGTATATCAGGCATTTCTCTAGGAAGAAAGCCAGGAAACTCCAGGGCAACTCAGATGAGGTATATTGAGAGGAAACCTATTTGAACCCATCATCCTGCCCACACACTACAACCTTCTTGTGTGCTTTCAAGTGACTATACTGAGATTAGAGTGTGTCATTTCCAATCTACTCTATTCCAATTCCTCAGTGTGAAGTGTGGTCCCATTCCTACGTTTGAAATATCCACTGTTTTGCCAACATAGTGTGATAGTAAGTCAGCTCAGACTCTGAATGAGCCTTGTAACCTATGGATCCTGGAGGAAGGCCTGTTGGAGATGCTGCTGACAAAGCTGATCCCTGCCTACCAAAAAGGTGATCTCTTTTATGTGGGAAACTTCCTGCACATTTTCAAATAGTGGAGGACAATGTAGTAGTTGCTGGAAATTCTCTTGAAAAAGTGAGTGTTCCCCCTCCAAACCCAGGTTTGCTCACCATTCCTGGCCAAGTCTTGGAATACTTGGCTCCTCTCTGAGCCTGTTTGGTTCACTGCGGTGTTCACAGGGGAGCTAAGCATGATACAAGTGCACAAACTACTTTATTATGACTGGGACACCATGCCATTTCATTTCCCTCACAAGCTACTGGAGTCTCAACAGTGTGCTTACTGAGAAGTTGGATTTCAGGCATGAGTAAGTGGCTCCCAACTGCAGCCCTCACCTAGGTGACATCCTAGGAAATCCCATTTCCCAGTAAGAAATGAGGTGTCAGTACTAATGGCGGAGGCCTGTGAAATACTGGAGTCAGAGCAAAAGCTGGAGGCTGAATCACTTTTGAGCCATCAGGGAGGGATTGTGATAGCTTTGCCTGTTAGAACCTGAAAGCATTTACATTTTGGTGTGTGGTCCAGTGCTGCCACTTGAACCTGAACCCAGGTCTAAATGCCATCCCTTTGGTGTTCAAAAATTAGCACTGTACCATTTGAGTCATAGGTCAAGTTCTGGCTTTTTGCTGCCTAATTGAAGACAAGTGCCTTTAGATTTTACTGACTAGACTGGCTTTCCACTGTGATCTTCAGAGCTCAGCCTGCTGGGTGGCTAAGATTAGAGGAATGAGCATTTAGTTCTTTATTTGGAGCATTCACTTATTGATTTATTTAGAGCATTTACTTAGTTAATTTAAGGTGCGTTTACTTTGGACAGATGCATAGAGGCCTCTCTCAGAAGCTTCTGGAAGTGGGGTGTAAAAGTCATCCTGTTCTCGAGTGTCTCTTACCCCCCTCCCAGCACATAAGTGCACATTTCTGCAGGACAGCCACAGCATTAGAGTCCTGCAAGAAAGGGGCTTTGGTAGAAGGCTCAGGATGGAGAGAGAAGGCTCTCACTTTCCTTGTACCGAATGCGCCCACAGCATCATGTGTTTCATTTATACGATGTGAATGAACTTCTACCCCAGTGATTACTACGAGTTTAAGAACTGCCACACCCTGACACACTCAAGCTCTATACGAGGCTCCACATGCCGGCTTTGGACCTGCTCTTCTAAACACATACTTTTTGACCAGCTGGAGGAATGTGCGACCAGTAAGACCAAGAAAAAGTAGAAGTCCTGGTGTGGGTGCCTCAGAGCCTGTGAGTAGGAAGCCCATGTGGTCTAGATATTGGTTGGCCCTTACTTCTACAGAGCTTGGCAAAATGCCCTTTATGGGTTGTGTCAGCCAGGTAATGTCTGTCCTCTGAAAGGACTCGGGAATAAGCACTCATTAGAAAGACCCTACACCTCCTCAGTGTTCAGTCCAAACTCCAGTTCTACAGGTTCCTCCATTAGATCCTCATGGAAGTTGAGTGACACTTCAACTTGCAGAGTCCACTCTGTCCACTCTGTACCTATTTCCATTCTTAGGTTTGGGTCATCGTGGAAGAGCTTATCCAGAACTCCGGATGAAAAACCCACCAATGGAGCTGGTGACTGATGGAGACAGGGAATCATCACTGTACTCCAGAAAGCATGGGCCTTCTGTAGAAATTACCAAACAGGTTTAGAGTCCTGTGGATATACCTTTTGCTCTGAACCCCATGTGTGACACAGTTGAACCTGCAGATACTATGGAGGAAGAAAAAGAGCAGCCAGATTTCCTTCCGTCAGCTACCAAAGCTTAAGGACAGAGCAGATGCCTGGAAATGTGTTTTGTCAATCGGGAGAAATGCCAGAGTAACTGTAATATTATGGGGGACTCTGTTCTGTGAGTTCAAGTCTATTTATATATCCATTGTGCTTTGTACAAATATTTAAGAAAATTAAAACTCCACAACAGCATCAAAAATCTAATTTGGCTTTGAATGTGGCCTAGTTGTAGAGTGCTCGCCTAGTATACAAGAAGACCTTGATTCAATTCCTCGGCACTGCATACACAGAAAAAGCAGATGGGGCACTGTGGCTCAGGAGTCACAGTGCCACCCTTGAACAAATGTGGCCAAGGACAGTTCCTGGTCCCTCAGTTCAAGCCCCAGGACTAGCCAAACAAGAAATCATACCATTTTCCACACATTTGGAAATAAATCTGTTTTATCTAACCCTACTTCTTTTTTGCCAATCCAGGGTGTGTGCCACCAAGCCAAACTACTGGCCCCCAACCTTACAATTTTGAATCATTTAATTTTTTTACATAATCATATTTCATGCTGTCTGTATTAATACCATAAACAGTATGCTTAGTGTAATAATGTTAAAGGTAAAACATAAGAAATTAATAACTAAAATTCCTTTTTTATTAGTTTTATAGCATTACTACAATTTTATGAGAAAAATTACCTAGAATGTTTATTTTAGAGTTCAAGTAATCCATTTTGATAAATATATCAACCTACATCATTTATTTGAACACATTTTAAACTATTTCTCTCAGGAATGAAAATACATATATATTTGTTGTAAATGAAATTTATGACTTGGGGGGAAGGGAAATAGAAAAGGGGGGAGGGGTAACAGTGTTTACAAGAAATGTACTCATTACATATGTAACAGCAATCTCTTTGTATATCACCTTGACAACAAATTTTTTGAAAAGTACAATAAGTTTAAATGTCTACTTTGTGCAGAATTTTTTTTTGCCAGTACTGTGCTTAGACTCAGGACCTGAGCACGATCCTTGTTTTTGTTTTTGTTTATTCTTAAGGCGCAAGTTCTATCACATGTGCCACAGCACCTCTTGTATCTTTTTTATCTATGTTGTGCTGAGGAATTGAACTTGGGTCTTCATTCATGCTCGGCAAGAACTCTTCCACTAGGCTTAACTTATGGCCCCAGTGGGAAGGAAGTTTTCCATAAAATATGTAGGAAATATGTCCACTAAGGAAAAGCCATCAAAAATAGAAGAAAAATTATATACTTAGATAACGACATGCCAGTATTATGGCAGATCTCTGTAATTCTAGCTTCAAGAGTGGCCTATTTGGACCGGGAGTTGGCTGGCTGAAGTAAAGTATGTCCTATCTGGACGATTGGCAAGTAGTGAAATTGCTGGATCACAGGGGAGCTCTATGTTTAGTCTTTTTGGGATACTGCCATAGTGCTTTCCATAGTGGTTGAACGAGTTTGCAATCCCACCAGCAGTGTAGTAGTGATCCCTCCTGGCCACATTCCCTCCAGCATACGTTATTAGATTTCTGGATCTTGGCCATTCTAACTGGAGTGAGGAGGAAAAGGGAAAGAGGAACTGAAACTTTCTCTCCTTACAGATGACATGATTCTGTATTTAAAGAACCCTATAGACTCTACTCCGAAGCTGCTTCAGCTGATATAAAACTTTGTTAAGGTAGCAGGGTACAAAATTAAGCCTGAATATCAACTGCCTTCCTATATGCCAACAAATGAGAGGAATGAGGCAAGAATCAGGATAGCAACTCATTTTGCTATCAAAGAAAATAAAATACCTAGGAATTAACTTAGAATGTAAAGCACGTTTTTGATGGAACTATAAACCCTGGAGAAGGAAATTAACGCAGAACTGAGGAAATGCAAAAACCTATGCTCCTGCTTTGGAAGAAGTAATATTGTAAAAATGGCAATCTTGATAAGGACTATCTACAAATTCAGTGCAATATTCATCAATATCCCAATGTCATTCTTTAAAGAAACAGAAGACGAAATCCAAAATTTCACTTGGAATAATAAAAGACCCCTTATAGTCTGTCTTCTTGCATGATACATAATGTTTAATCTCACCTTCTCGACCAAAATGTCACCTTTCTCATTGAGACATAGGTGGCCCTGTTTACTAGTAGCAAAGGCTCAAACGCGCAGATTCATATGTCACCACTGCCTCTGTTACTGGGTAGATCCAACTCTGTCATCGACTCTGAGGTCTGCTCTGGTAGTCTTGGTCACAAGTTGTTCTGTGGCATCTGCTGCCAGCCTGTGCCTATTTGCTTCCTTTTCCTCCAGCAGCCTACAACAGGGAATGAAGTTCAGGAGCTGATGCTCCCCTTCATATGCAGGGCAGGATGAGCCCAACCCTCCCTCATCTTCCTCTTCCAATTTTTGGGAAAAAATGTGCTGGCAGAAGTCCTCAGGTGTGGGGCATGGCTGATCCACACTTTTAATCCAGGCTGGTCAGGAGGCTGAGATCTGAGTATGGAAGTTCCAAGTCACCTAGAACAGGAAAGTCTGATAGATACTTACTACCAAAAATAAAAACAACTGGGAATGGAGTTTGGGCTCAAGTGGTAAAGGGCTAGTCTTGAGTACAAATGCTTAGTGCCCAGGCCCTGAGTTCAGGCTCCAGCACTGCCAACAACCTCACTTTAGTGAGATTTTCGCTTTATCCATGTAGGCACATCTCACTGGAATCTTTGCTGGTAGAGATAGTCTTCATAATTTTGTCTCAAGGTAAAGGTCCTCCTGGGGTAGTACACAAAAGGTGTCATGGAGAGAGGAGCCCCAATTGTTCCAGGTTTGAAGATGGCATAGGTCAAGCCAGCATGGAGTTGGCACATCAGTCTTTTTCCTAGCACCACCTACAAGTGAATGTCAAATGACATTGATTGTTGTGGGATTGTGTGACTGAAGTGCCCCATTAAGGGCAGTGTTAGCACATCCAAACTTGGATACCAGGAATGCTGAAATCTCAAAGCTAAGATTTTTGTTAGCTACAGAAATGCTGGTGTGTCTGTTATTCACTAAAAGTTCAGGTGCAAAGATTCTAAAGCTTGATGCCATGTGTTTATTCCATTTAGTAAAATTATTTTAATGCACTGTATAAGTTAAAACATTTGATAAGAGTCAGGGGTACTCAAAACATTGTTCTTGAATTCAGGTGTCTGGCAGGGTAATGGGGGGGTGTTGGAGGCTGAGACTATGACGCTGGAGCTGCTATCAAACCATGGATCATGTTCCTCTTTGTCTGGGAGAAATGACTCCAAAGATGAAATTCGAATGGTGAGGAAAAGATGATGATGTACTCAGGAAATTTCTCCTAAACAAATGCTCATGTGGAAGTGGGATGGGGGCTGGGCATATCTGAGGCAGAGCTTAAGGGGGCTTTTCGTGGCATTGAGAACGTTCCTTGTGACTTCAGGCATGGAGCAGGGTGTTTTAGATGGCCATTGTGAGATGGATGGAATAAGACTGGAGACAAGATGAATGCTGGGATCCTGCAATGCTCTTGCATGAGTGGCTGGTGGCTCACCTGAAAGAACTAATTATGTCTAAAAAAGAAATCAGGAATTTGTTTTGATTAGATAATACCTGTAATCCGAGGCATATTCAGGATCCTGATCTTAGTATTGTGGATTAAAACCAACCCAGCAAAGGGAAAAATGCATGAGACTCTTCCTCCCAGTTTAGAGCAAGAACAAAGATTGAAGTAGAGCTGTGGCTCAAGAGGTAGAGTGCTACCTTGAGCAAAGAAAAGCTAAGAAAAAGCTACAGGTCTTGAGTTCAAGGCCAGGAATGAAAGAAGGAAGGTAAAAAAAGGGAAGTATGTGAGGAAGGGAAATATATAAATGAAAGAGAGAAGGAACTAGAAATTTAAAACTAGAGAATATTTAAAAGTCATCAGTCCTTCTAAGAAAAGTGTTGGAGTATGGGTTCTATATGTGGTGAACTGGAAGACCAGCAGTGACTTGTTAACCAAAGAGTCACCATGATGAGAAAAGGATAGAAATCTGCATGAGCCTCTTAGCGGATGGAGTCACAGAAGAGAACCTCAGCTCCCATCCCATAGTTAGAAGTATATAGAGATGGGGAAGTTGGCATCACCTTGATGTCATTGTGTCCATGGAGACTGGAAGCCATGGCTCTGTGAAAGCACAATGTTGTGGTTACTGAGCTGAGAGGCTGAGGAGAGCCAAGTCCTGGCCATGAAGAAATCAGGGTGTCAGCAGAGCAACTCTGCTGCAGTGTGTGCCTGCTTGGCTGTTCTTATTCTGTGGTGGATCAGGCCGGAGCGGGTGATAGTAACTGTTTTGTGGTCACAAGCCCTTCACCAAGAGCTTCCTCTGGGATCCTCATAAGCTACAGGGTGGCTGGTGGTGGGATGCGTGTGGGGTGGAAGTGACAGAGGGATGGACGCATGGCAAGGTGGGTGAAGAGATGAGAGGAATGATGAGAGCCCAGTTCATTGGTTTCCAAGGTTAATGGGTGGGAGGTAGAGAGGCATGATGGAGGAAAGATGGAGGCAGGGGAAGGTGGTGACAGAGTGAGGCCATCTGTAGTGCCAGCCTGGCCATCATCTGAAGCCCATAGGCAGCTTCCTGATCCCTCACTTTCTCCTGCTCCTTGTGGAGGGAATGACACGTGTACCCAGAGCTAGGGGTGGGGCAATGTTAGTAGCACCTGGAGAACCATTGGCCTCTACCTGGGTGAGGGGTGGTTATGGCTCCCATGCTGGGTGGCCTGATAGCTATGGAACAGATCTCTCCTTAGCTACCACAGTCAGTGGCTGCTCTCCATCTAGGGTTAGGGCACCTGCTCAGCCATCAGGACACCCCATGCCAGGACAGAGGCCTACAATTCAGATGGCAGCACAGGGGTGAAGATGATCTCACCGTAGCCCTAGTTACATGGCTGTCCCTGCATGCAGGTCAGGATGAGCTGGGGGAAGATGTTCTCTGTGTTTTTCCACAGCCTATCCCGGCCTCTTCTTGTGTCTGATTAGACCCAGAGAGTACCAGGTTCCCTCTCATAGTCCTGGTTCTTTATGTTTTACAGTCATGAGGCTTGAACCCAGGTCCTGGGTACTGTCCCTGAGCTCTTTTGCTCAAGGTTGGTGCTCTACCATTTGAACCATAGTGCCATTTCCAGGTTTTCCTTTTCATGTGGATCTCTGATATCTCCAGTGCTGTGCCTGCAGGGAGGCACTCACCCCACAGACAGAGCCACCTCTGCCGTGACTGTGACTGCCCACAACCCTCACACCCACTCCTTGCACGCCCCTCGACTCCAGTTTTAGCTCCTCTTGGACTGGGTGTCCAGCCTACCCCTTCCTACACTCACAAAGGGTCTACAATTGTCTTCCCAGGGTCCTTTCTTCTGCCAGCCAGATACAGACTGTGCACATCTTGACCACCACAGAGCTCAAAGCCAAAGGCTGAGATGCAGAAGGGGGTGACCCAGTAGCTGCACAGGGCCCATGGATCATCCTGTGCATCCCCCAGCCTGTGACTTCCCCCATCCCCTTGGCAGGGAAGCTCCATGCCCACATCCTGATCCCTGGTCCCCTCCAATTCCATTCTCCCTTAGATTTTGCAGACTGTCTACCATCAGGATCTAAAATTCTATTCATCACTTTATGTCCTTATCACTGATTTGCTACTTTGGCAGGATCTCTCCATGCCTGGAGAGTGGGCATGTCATGTACTCTCTGTGGAGAAGTTGCCCCAGGAGAAGAAATATGCAGTTCATGTGAGTGTTGGACAGGGCAGGAGGGCTCCCTAGGATCAGAAGCCACAGGAGGGGTGCAGATGGGGGAATGCTAGGGGCCCCAGGGGACAGTGGTAGTTAGGGCACAGTTGATTCCTTCTGCAGGGTTTTCACCGCTTCACAAACTCAACAGAATGAGGTTCACATTACAGATGTCAGAGACAGTGCAGATTGCCAATGGGCGCAGGGGTCACTGTCACCCCCAGATGCTGGCTGCATGCTGGGATGCACGCAGAGATGGTTTCAAGATCAGATAATGAGGATGTTGCAGGGTGTAACCATTCTTTTCAGATGGCTCTCTACCTCTCTTGAGCTTCATCTCTATCTTTGGGTTTTTCTTGGCAGTTAACTGGAAATGAGAGTTTCATGGACTTTCCTTTCTGGACTGGCTTCAAACAGAAGCTATGCACAGTTTTCAAACCATACCCTACTGAAGAAGGGAAGCTTGATCTGGTGCTTAACTGGGTTGCACTTTGGCTCCGTTTGCTATGCCTCACGGGAGGGGGCTCATCATTTGTAGACTAAGATCTCATGACCTTCAAAGCCAAATGCTACCTGAAAGTTCAGGGTCCCAGCCTATGTGTTGGGCCTGGGTGAATACATTCTCTGTTATGCTGCGTCATCAACCCATGTTTTAAGCTGGAAGTAGGCAGTGCCACATTTGATAAGAACATCTGCCAGAGATTGTCACCTCATGAAAGCAGATTCTAAATTTGTATTCCATTTCCTGTGGTGGAGAAATCCCCTCCAAGTTAGACAGGCTCACATCCCCCTGCAGGTCACACTCCTAATGCACCCTTGAGTGTCCTCATGGTATTGGGATCTAAGTTTGTAGGGAATGCTGGTTTAGTCCATGAATTAGCTGGACAAGTGATGACAAACGTGTTGTGGATTAATATGAGAACAATTTAAGAGCCCTGGAGGAGCATCAACCTGACCCTCTGTGGTGCTATAAATCTGATAGGATGTTCCAGACTGAGAAACAATCACATGGCTTTGTGTTTGGCATCCAGACAAGTGAGTGCATGTCTTAGCTGTCAGCCAATACAGAGGAGGACATGAATAAGTGCGTGGAAAGCATCTGCCAGACCCCTGTCTGGGGGCAGGTGGAGAGAACATAGGAAGGTAGATACCATGGCTGTGGTGGGGCCAAAAAATGGTAAAAGAAGCAAAGGAACCAGGTACTAGTAGCTCAAGACTGTCATCCTAGCTACTCAGGAGTTTGAGATCTGAGGATCACAATTCAAAGCCAGCCCAGGACAGAAACTCCATGAGACTCTTATCTGCAATAAACGACTGAATGCAAGAAGCTCAAGCTCAGTGACAGCATCCAGGCCTAGCGTTCAAAACCCCGGACCGGCAGAAAAAAAGTATCAAAGGACAAGAAGCTGGCCAAAAGTTAGAGGGACTCTATCTTGACAAAAAATACAATGGTAAGTTGCACTCAGAAGACTTGCAGAAAATCTGTAAATGCCTGAGACCTATCTATGTATGTTTCCTGTTTGTCTAAATACATATGTTTATGCATTTATATATTAGCATAGAGAGACAGATCAATACATATGACTATACATATATACATAGCCAGACACTTATGCGTGGGTGGTATACTGTGTGAGAGTTTGTGTTTGTGTTTTGTGGATGGCTATCTCTGTTTAGGAAAGGTAGAAAATATGTAAATATGTTTAAAAAAACTTGATAAAATATAGAGAGACATAAGGTCTTGAGAGAACCTGAAATGACAAGATTATTCACAGGCACGTTTATCCTTATG
This sequence comes from Megascapheus bottae, assembly GCF_031878675.1. Lineage (NCBI taxonomy): Eukaryota > Metazoa > Chordata > Mammalia > Rodentia > Geomyidae > Megascapheus > Megascapheus bottae. The sequence goes on along the minus strand of NW_028327368.1, from coordinate 101,904 downwards.
GATTCCTCAGCAAGTTTTAATTTTTTTCATTATTTTCTTTCTTTTTTTGAACCAGTGCTAAGGATTTCTCTCAGGGACCAGGTGCTGCCAATTACTAATTTTCTCATGGCTGGTACAAGAGGAACTGAGCCACAGTTCCACTTTTGCCTTATTTATTCGTGCTTAACTGAAGATAAAGATTTCTATCAGTGACTTTCTTTCAGGGGCTGGATTCTAACGAGGATCCCCAGACCTCAGCCTTCTCTATAGCTACAATTAACAATATGAGAACCCAGCACTGGGTTCCAATGCACAGGGCAAGAAATTGAGTGAATCTCTCAACTCCAATTAGCTATAATAAGCTAGAAGTGAAAGACCAATACCTTTGAGGAAAAGATGCTGAGGGTTATCACACAGGCCCTATGAGTAAGCCCTAAACCCTGTACACATGTGTGCATGCACACATTGGCAGATACACACACACATGCACACACACAATATCTCAGGCAATATTGTATTTTGAATTAATATCCAAAGATTGGACAACAGGATAGCAAGTAATAAAATCTGTTTTTCTTGTCTACATTGAGGGAAAGGGATAAGTCACAAGATGCAGAAGCGAAGAATTCAGAGGCAAATGCTGTGAGTGAATAACTTGTAAAAAGCACATTTTTTTTCTTTTCTTTTCTTTTGTTTTCTCTGCAATTCCTGGGGCTTGAACTCAGGGCCTGAGCACTGCTCTTGGCTTTTTCCAAGTCTAGCCCTCTGCCACTTGAGCCACATTGCCATATGGATTTTTATATCTGTGTGATATTAAGGACTCAAACCTAGATCTTCATGGATGCTAGGCAAGCACTCTACCACTGGGCCAAACTCTAAACCCCGATAAAGTATTTATAAATAGTCATCATCATCATATCAAAATATCCTTTCTCCTACAAAGAATGAACACTTCTCTATGTCTGTAAGACTTTTTTTATGTCACCAATGCTTCTGTGATTTTCCCACTTGCATTTTTACAGATGACAGCACAGATATTCATCAGGAAGAAAAATAGATTAGGATACAGAAACCTAACAACGTCCTAGTAGATTGAAGTGAAAAATATGTGCAAGATGGCCTGGGTGTTTCATCTATTTGTAGAGTGCTTGGCTACCACACAAAAAAGACTCCGGTTTGATTCTGCAGTACCATATACATAGAAAACGCTGGAAGTGGTGCTGTGGCTTGGTGGGACAGCTATAGCCTAAAGAAAGCCTAAGAACAATGGTCAGGCTCTGAGGTCAAGTTCTAGGACTAGCAAAATAAAATGTGCAAAAGGCAAAATGCAAGCTGAGAAGGAACTGTGAAGCAAAATGTCTTGTGATGGGTAAGGGGAATAGTGACAGTTAAGTTTGGATCTTACCTAAGAAAGGCTCCTTGAGCCTGAGACCAGGCTAGCACTTATGCCTAGTTAATGACTTGGGATTTCAACAAAAAGGTGTGCTGTTTACTACATCCATATGTGAGGTGGGAAGGGAGATTCAGCCTCCAGTATGTCTTTGGGGAGGTCTTCTGTGAGCAAGGAGCTTTGGTCATTGGTCCTTGAAAGGTGACCCTACCTCCCTCACAATGGAACAGAATATGGAACCCTGGTGACCAAGCCACTGTATGTGACAACCAGCTCAAGCCAGCTCCCTTGGCCTGTGGCTCAGGAACCAGAAAGATGTTGCTGTGCTGTTGCCAAAGGTCATGAGGCTCGGATCTCAGGCATGAGAGATATGGATGTCTCACTTGAAGAAATAGATGCTGGATCAGTGCCAAGCCAAAATTCCAGTATATCAGGCATTTCTCTAGGAAGAAAGCCAGGAAACTCCAGGGCAACTCAGATGAGGTATATTGAGAGGAAACCTATTTGAACCCATCATCCTGCCCACACACTACAACCTTCTTGTGTGCTTTCAAGTGACTATACTGAGATTAGAGTGTGTCATTTCCAATCTACTCTATTCCAATTCCTCAGTGTGAAGTGTGGTCCCATTCCTACGTTTGAAATATCCACTGTTTTGCCAACATAGTGTGATAGTAAGTCAGCTCAGACTCTGAATGAGCCTTGTAACCTATGGATCCTGGAGGAAGGCCTGTTGGAGATGCTGCTGACAAAGCTGATCCCTGCCTACCAAAAAGGTGATCTCTTTTATGTGGGAAACTTCCTGCACATTTTCAAATAGTGGAGGACAATGTAGTAGTTGCTGGAAATTCTCTTGAAAAAGTGAGTGTTCCCCCTCCAAACCCAGGTTTGCTCACCATTCCTGGCCAAGTCTTGGAATACTTGGCTCCTCTCTGAGCCTGTTTGGTTCACTGCGGTGTTCACAGGGGAGCTAAGCATGATACAAGTGCACAAACTACTTTATTATGACTGGGACACCATGCCATTTCATTTCCCTCACAAGCTACTGGAGTCTCAACAGTGTGCTTACTGAGAAGTTGGATTTCAGGCATGAGTAAGTGGCTCCCAACTGCAGCCCTCACCTAGGTGACATCCTAGGAAATCCCATTTCCCAGTAAGAAATGAGGTGTCAGTACTAATGGCGGAGGCCTGTGAAATACTGGAGTCAGAGCAAAAGCTGGAGGCTGAATCACTTTTGAGCCATCAGGGAGGGATTGTGATAGCTTTGCCTGTTAGAACCTGAAAGCATTTACATTTTGGTGTGTGGTCCAGTGCTGCCACTTGAACCTGAACCCAGGTCTAAATGCCATCCCTTTGGTGTTCAAAAATTAGCACTGTACCATTTGAGTCATAGGTCAAGTTCTGGCTTTTTGCTGCCTAATTGAAGACAAGTGCCTTTAGATTTTACTGACTAGACTGGCTTTCCACTGTGATCTTCAGAGCTCAGCCTGCTGGGTGGCTAAGATTAGAGGAATGAGCATTTAGTTCTTTATTTGGAGCATTCACTTATTGATTTATTTAGAGCATTTACTTAGTTAATTTAAGGTGCGTTTACTTTGGACAGATGCATAGAGGCCTCTCTCAGAAGCTTCTGGAAGTGGGGTGTAAAAGTCATCCTGTTCTCGAGTGTCTCTTACCCCCCTCCCAGCACATAAGTGCACATTTCTGCAGGACAGCCACAGCATTAGAGTCCTGCAAGAAAGGGGCTTTGGTAGAAGGCTCAGGATGGAGAGAGAAGGCTCTCACTTTCCTTGTACCGAATGCGCCCACAGCATCATGTGTTTCATTTATACGATGTGAATGAACTTCTACCCCAGTGATTACTACGAGTTTAAGAACTGCCACACCCTGACACACTCAAGCTCTATACGAGGCTCCACATGCCGGCTTTGGACCTGCTCTTCTAAACACATACTTTTTGACCAGCTGGAGGAATGTGCGACCAGTAAGACCAAGAAAAAGTAGAAGTCCTGGTGTGGGTGCCTCAGAGCCTGTGAGTAGGAAGCCCATGTGGTCTAGATATTGGTTGGCCCTTACTTCTACAGAGCTTGGCAAAATGCCCTTTATGGGTTGTGTCAGCCAGGTAATGTCTGTCCTCTGAAAGGACTCGGGAATAAGCACTCATTAGAAAGACCCTACACCTCCTCAGTGTTCAGTCCAAACTCCAGTTCTACAGGTTCCTCCATTAGATCCTCATGGAAGTTGAGTGACACTTCAACTTGCAGAGTCCACTCTGTCCACTCTGTACCTATTTCCATTCTTAGGTTTGGGTCATCGTGGAAGAGCTTATCCAGAACTCCGGATGAAAAACCCACCAATGGAGCTGGTGACTGATGGAGACAGGGAATCATCACTGTACTCCAGAAAGCATGGGCCTTCTGTAGAAATTACCAAACAGGTTTAGAGTCCTGTGGATATACCTTTTGCTCTGAACCCCATGTGTGACACAGTTGAACCTGCAGATACTATGGAGGAAGAAAAAGAGCAGCCAGATTTCCTTCCGTCAGCTACCAAAGCTTAAGGACAGAGCAGATGCCTGGAAATGTGTTTTGTCAATCGGGAGAAATGCCAGAGTAACTGTAATATTATGGGGGACTCTGTTCTGTGAGTTCAAGTCTATTTATATATCCATTGTGCTTTGTACAAATATTTAAGAAAATTAAAACTCCACAACAGCATCAAAAATCTAATTTGGCTTTGAATGTGGCCTAGTTGTAGAGTGCTCGCCTAGTATACAAGAAGACCTTGATTCAATTCCTCGGCACTGCATACACAGAAAAAGCAGATGGGGCACTGTGGCTCAGGAGTCACAGTGCCACCCTTGAACAAATGTGGCCAAGGACAGTTCCTGGTCCCTCAGTTCAAGCCCCAGGACTAGCCAAACAAGAAATCATACCATTTTCCACACATTTGGAAATAAATCTGTTTTATCTAACCCTACTTCTTTTTTGCCAATCCAGGGTGTGTGCCACCAAGCCAAACTACTGGCCCCCAACCTTACAATTTTGAATCATTTAATTTTTTTACATAATCATATTTCATGCTGTCTGTATTAATACCATAAACAGTATGCTTAGTGTAATAATGTTAAAGGTAAAACATAAGAAATTAATAACTAAAATTCCTTTTTTATTAGTTTTATAGCATTACTACAATTTTATGAGAAAAATTACCTAGAATGTTTATTTTAGAGTTCAAGTAATCCATTTTGATAAATATATCAACCTACATCATTTATTTGAACACATTTTAAACTATTTCTCTCAGGAATGAAAATACATATATATTTGTTGTAAATGAAATTTATGACTTGGGGGGAAGGGAAATAGAAAAGGGGGGAGGGGTAACAGTGTTTACAAGAAATGTACTCATTACATATGTAACAGCAATCTCTTTGTATATCACCTTGACAACAAATTTTTTGAAAAGTACAATAAGTTTAAATGTCTACTTTGTGCAGAATTTTTTTTTGCCAGTACTGTGCTTAGACTCAGGACCTGAGCACGATCCTTGTTTTTGTTTTTGTTTATTCTTAAGGCGCAAGTTCTATCACATGTGCCACAGCACCTCTTGTATCTTTTTTATCTATGTTGTGCTGAGGAATTGAACTTGGGTCTTCATTCATGCTCGGCAAGAACTCTTCCACTAGGCTTAACTTATGGCCCCAGTGGGAAGGAAGTTTTCCATAAAATATGTAGGAAATATGTCCACTAAGGAAAAGCCATCAAAAATAGAAGAAAAATTATATACTTAGATAACGACATGCCAGTATTATGGCAGATCTCTGTAATTCTAGCTTCAAGAGTGGCCTATTTGGACCGGGAGTTGGCTGGCTGAAGTAAAGTATGTCCTATCTGGACGATTGGCAAGTAGTGAAATTGCTGGATCACAGGGGAGCTCTATGTTTAGTCTTTTTGGGATACTGCCATAGTGCTTTCCATAGTGGTTGAACGAGTTTGCAATCCCACCAGCAGTGTAGTAGTGATCCCTCCTGGCCACATTCCCTCCAGCATACGTTATTAGATTTCTGGATCTTGGCCATTCTAACTGGAGTGAGGAGGAAAAGGGAAAGAGGAACTGAAACTTTCTCTCCTTACAGATGACATGATTCTGTATTTAAAGAACCCTATAGACTCTACTCCGAAGCTGCTTCAGCTGATATAAAACTTTGTTAAGGTAGCAGGGTACAAAATTAAGCCTGAATATCAACTGCCTTCCTATATGCCAACAAATGAGAGGAATGAGGCAAGAATCAGGATAGCAACTCATTTTGCTATCAAAGAAAATAAAATACCTAGGAATTAACTTAGAATGTAAAGCACGTTTTTGATGGAACTATAAACCCTGGAGAAGGAAATTAACGCAGAACTGAGGAAATGCAAAAACCTATGCTCCTGCTTTGGAAGAAGTAATATTGTAAAAATGGCAATCTTGATAAGGACTATCTACAAATTCAGTGCAATATTCATCAATATCCCAATGTCATTCTTTAAAGAAACAGAAGACGAAATCCAAAATTTCACTTGGAATAATAAAAGACCCCTTATAGTCTGTCTTCTTGCATGATACATAATGTTTAATCTCACCTTCTCGACCAAAATGTCACCTTTCTCATTGAGACATAGGTGGCCCTGTTTACTAGTAGCAAAGGCTCAAACGCGCAGATTCATATGTCACCACTGCCTCTGTTACTGGGTAGATCCAACTCTGTCATCGACTCTGAGGTCTGCTCTGGTAGTCTTGGTCACAAGTTGTTCTGTGGCATCTGCTGCCAGCCTGTGCCTATTTGCTTCCTTTTCCTCCAGCAGCCTACAACAGGGAATGAAGTTCAGGAGCTGATGCTCCCCTTCATATGCAGGGCAGGATGAGCCCAACCCTCCCTCATCTTCCTCTTCCAATTTTTGGGAAAAAATGTGCTGGCAGAAGTCCTCAGGTGTGGGGCATGGCTGATCCACACTTTTAATCCAGGCTGGTCAGGAGGCTGAGATCTGAGTATGGAAGTTCCAAGTCACCTAGAACAGGAAAGTCTGATAGATACTTACTACCAAAAATAAAAACAACTGGGAATGGAGTTTGGGCTCAAGTGGTAAAGGGCTAGTCTTGAGTACAAATGCTTAGTGCCCAGGCCCTGAGTTCAGGCTCCAGCACTGCCAACAACCTCACTTTAGTGAGATTTTCGCTTTATCCATGTAGGCACATCTCACTGGAATCTTTGCTGGTAGAGATAGTCTTCATAATTTTGTCTCAAGGTAAAGGTCCTCCTGGGGTAGTACACAAAAGGTGTCATGGAGAGAGGAGCCCCAATTGTTCCAGGTTTGAAGATGGCATAGGTCAAGCCAGCATGGAGTTGGCACATCAGTCTTTTTCCTAGCACCACCTACAAGTGAATGTCAAATGACATTGATTGTTGTGGGATTGTGTGACTGAAGTGCCCCATTAAGGGCAGTGTTAGCACATCCAAACTTGGATACCAGGAATGCTGAAATCTCAAAGCTAAGATTTTTGTTAGCTACAGAAATGCTGGTGTGTCTGTTATTCACTAAAAGTTCAGGTGCAAAGATTCTAAAGCTTGATGCCATGTGTTTATTCCATTTAGTAAAATTATTTTAATGCACTGTATAAGTTAAAACATTTGATAAGAGTCAGGGGTACTCAAAACATTGTTCTTGAATTCAGGTGTCTGGCAGGGTAATGGGGGGGTGTTGGAGGCTGAGACTATGACGCTGGAGCTGCTATCAAACCATGGATCATGTTCCTCTTTGTCTGGGAGAAATGACTCCAAAGATGAAATTCGAATGGTGAGGAAAAGATGATGATGTACTCAGGAAATTTCTCCTAAACAAATGCTCATGTGGAAGTGGGATGGGGGCTGGGCATATCTGAGGCAGAGCTTAAGGGGGCTTTTCGTGGCATTGAGAACGTTCCTTGTGACTTCAGGCATGGAGCAGGGTGTTTTAGATGGCCATTGTGAGATGGATGGAATAAGACTGGAGACAAGATGAATGCTGGGATCCTGCAATGCTCTTGCATGAGTGGCTGGTGGCTCACCTGAAAGAACTAATTATGTCTAAAAAAGAAATCAGGAATTTGTTTTGATTAGATAATACCTGTAATCCGAGGCATATTCAGGATCCTGATCTTAGTATTGTGGATTAAAACCAACCCAGCAAAGGGAAAAATGCATGAGACTCTTCCTCCCAGTTTAGAGCAAGAACAAAGATTGAAGTAGAGCTGTGGCTCAAGAGGTAGAGTGCTACCTTGAGCAAAGAAAAGCTAAGAAAAAGCTACAGGTCTTGAGTTCAAGGCCAGGAATGAAAGAAGGAAGGTAAAAAAAGGGAAGTATGTGAGGAAGGGAAATATATAAATGAAAGAGAGAAGGAACTAGAAATTTAAAACTAGAGAATATTTAAAAGTCATCAGTCCTTCTAAGAAAAGTGTTGGAGTATGGGTTCTATATGTGGTGAACTGGAAGACCAGCAGTGACTTGTTAACCAAAGAGTCACCATGATGAGAAAAGGATAGAAATCTGCATGAGCCTCTTAGCGGATGGAGTCACAGAAGAGAACCTCAGCTCCCATCCCATAGTTAGAAGTATATAGAGATGGGGAAGTTGGCATCACCTTGATGTCATTGTGTCCATGGAGACTGGAAGCCATGGCTCTGTGAAAGCACAATGTTGTGGTTACTGAGCTGAGAGGCTGAGGAGAGCCAAGTCCTGGCCATGAAGAAATCAGGGTGTCAGCAGAGCAACTCTGCTGCAGTGTGTGCCTGCTTGGCTGTTCTTATTCTGTGGTGGATCAGGCCGGAGCGGGTGATAGTAACTGTTTTGTGGTCACAAGCCCTTCACCAAGAGCTTCCTCTGGGATCCTCATAAGCTACAGGGTGGCTGGTGGTGGGATGCGTGTGGGGTGGAAGTGACAGAGGGATGGACGCATGGCAAGGTGGGTGAAGAGATGAGAGGAATGATGAGAGCCCAGTTCATTGGTTTCCAAGGTTAATGGGTGGGAGGTAGAGAGGCATGATGGAGGAAAGATGGAGGCAGGGGAAGGTGGTGACAGAGTGAGGCCTTCTGTAGTGCCAGCCTGGCCATCATCTGAAGCCCATAGGCAGCTTCCTGATCCCTCACTTTCTCCTGCTCCTTGTGGAGGGAATGACACGTGTACCCAGAGCTAGGGGTGGGGCAATGTTAGTAGCACCTGGAGAACCATTGGCCTCTACCTGGGTGAGGGGTGGTTATGGCTCCCATGCTGGGTGGCCTGATAGCTATGGAACAGATCTCTCCTTAGCTACCACAGTCAGTGGCTGCTCTCCATCTAGGGTTAGGGCACCTGCTCAGCCATCAGGACACCCCATGCCAGGACAGAGGCCTACAATTCAGATGGCAGCACAGGGGTGAAGATGATCTCACCGTAGCCCTAGTTACATGGCTGTCCCTGCATGCAGGTCAGGATGAGCTGGGGGAAGATGTTCTCTGTGTTTTTCCACAGCCTATCCCGGCCTCTTCTTGTGTCTGATTAGACCCAGAGAGTACCAGGTTCCCTCTCATAGTCCTGGTTCTTTATGTTTTACAGTCATGAGGCTTGAACCCAGGTCCTGGGTACTGTCCCTGAGCTCTTTTGCTCAAGGTTGGTGCTCTACCATTTGAACCATAGTGCCATTTCCAGGTTTTCCTTTTCATGTGGATCTCTGATATCTCCAGTGCTGTGCCTGCAGGGAGGCACTCACCCCACAGACAGAGCCACCTCTGCCGTGACTGTGACTGCCCACAACCCTCACACCCACTCCTTGCACGCCCCTCGACTCCAGTTTTAGCTCCTCTTGGACTGGGTGTCCAGCCTACCCCTTCCTACACTCACAAAGGGTCTACAATTGTCTTCCCAGGGTCCTTTCTTCTGCCAGCCAGATACAGACTGTGCACATCTTGACCACCACAGAGCTCAAAGCCAAAGGCTGAGATGCAGAAGGGGGTGACCCAGTAGCTGCACAGGGCCCATGGATCATCCTGTGCATCCCCCAGCCTGTGACTTCCCCCATCCCCTTGGCAGGGAAGCTCCATGCCCACATCCTGATCCCTGGTCCCCTCCAATTCCATTCTCCCTTAGATTTTGCAGACTGTCTACCATCAGGATCTAAAATTCTATTCATCACTTTATGTCCTTATCACTGATTTGCTACTTTGGCAGGATCTCTCCATGCCTGGAGAGTGGGCATGTCATGTACTCTCTGTGGAGAAGTTGCCCCAGGAGAAGAAATATGCAGTTCATGTGAGTGTTGGACAGGGCAGGAGGGCTCCCTAGGATCAGAAGCCACAGGAGGGGTGCAGATGGGGGAATGCTAGGGGCCCCAGGGGACAGTGGTAGTTAGGGCACAGTTGATTCCTTCTGCAGGGTTTTCACCGCTTCACAAACTCAACAGAATGAGGTTCACATTACAGATGTCAGAGACAGTGCAGATTGCCAATGGGCGCAGGGGTCACTGTCACCCCCAGATGCTGGCTGCATGCTGGGATGCACGCAGAGATGGTTTCAAGATCAGATAATGAGGATGTTGCAGGGTGTAACCATTCTTTTCAGATGGCTCTCTACCTCTCTTGAGCTTCATCTCTATCTTTGGGTTTTTCTTGGCAGTTAACTGGAAATGAGAGTTTCATGGACTTTCCTTTCTGGACTGGCTTCAAACAGAAGCTATGCACAGTTTTCAAACCATACCCTACTGAAGAAGGGAAGCTTGATCTGGTGCTTAACTGGGTTGCACTTTGGCTCCGTTTGCTATGCCTCACGGGAGGGGGCTCATCATTTGTAGACTAAGATCTCATGACCTTCAAAGCCAAATGCTACCTGAAAGTTCAGGGTCCCAGCCTATGTGTTGGGCCTGGGTGAATACATTCTCTGTTATGCTGCGTCATCAACCCATGTTTTAAGCTGGAAGTAGGCAGTGCCACATTTGATAAGAACATCTGCCAGAGATTGTCACCTCATGAAAGCAGATTCTAAATTTGTATTCCATTTCCTGTGGTGGAGAAATCCCCTCCAAGTTAGACAGGCTCACATCCCCCTGCAGGTCACACTCCTAATGCACCCTTGAGTGTCCTCATGGTATTGGGATCTAAGTTTGTAGGGAATGCTGGTTTAGTCCATGAATTAGCTGGACAAGTGATGACAAACGTGTTGTGGATTAATATGAGAACAATTTAAGAGCCCTGGAGGAGCATCAACCTGACCCTCTGTGGTGCTATAAATCTGATAGGATGTTCCAGACTGAGAAACAATCACATGGCTTTGTGTTTGGCATCCAGACAAGTGAGTGCATGTCTTAGCTGTCAGCCAATACAGAGGAGGACATGAATAAGTGCGTGGAAAGCATCTGCCAGACCCCTGTCTGGGGGCAGGTGGAGAGAACATAGGAAGGTAGATACCATGGCTGTGGTGGGGCCAAAAAATGGTAAAAGAAGCAAAGGAACCAGGTACTAGTAGCTCAAGACTGTCATCCTAGCTACTCAGGAGTTTGAGATCTGAGGATCACAATTCAAAGCCAGCCCAGGACAGAAACTCCATGAGACTCTTATCTGCAATAAACGACTGAATGCAAGAAGCTCAAGCTCAGTGACAGCATCCAGGCCTAGCGTTCAAAACCCCGGACCGGCAGAAAAAAAGTATCAAAGGACAAGAAGCTGGCCAAAAGTTAGAGGGACTCTATCTTGACAAAAAATACAATGGTAAGTTGCACTCAGAAGACTTGCAGAAAATCTGTAAATGCCTGAGACCTATCTATGTATGTTTCCTGTTTGTCTAAATACATATGTTTATGCATTTATATATTAGCATAGAGAGACAGATCAATACATATGACTATACATATATACATAGCCAGACACTTATGCGTGGGTGGTATACTGTGTGAGAGTTTGTGTTTGTGTTTTGTGGATGGCTATCTCTGTTTAGGAAAGGTAGAAAATATGTAAATATGTTTAAAAAAACTTGATAAAATATAGAGAGACATAAGGTCTTGAGAGAACCTGAAATGACAAGATTATTCACAGGCACGTTTATCCTTATGGATTCCTCAGCAAGTTTTAATTTTTTTCATTATTTTCTTTCTTTTTTTGAACCAGTGCTAAGGATTTCTCTCAGGGACCAGGTGCTGCCAATTACTAATTTTCTCATGGCTGGTACAAGAGGAACTGAGCCACAGTTCCACTTTTGCCTTATTTATTCGTGCTTAACTGAAGATAAAGATTTCTATCAGTGACTTTCTTTCAGGGGCTGGATTCTAACGAGGATCCCCAGACCTCAGCCTTCTCTATAGCTACAATTAACAATATGAGAACCCAGCACTGGGTTCCAATGCACAGGGCAAGAAATTGAGTGAATCTCTCAACTCCAATTAGCTATAATAAGCTAGAAGTGAAAGACCAATACCTTTGAGGAAAAGATGCTGAGGGTTATCACACAGGCCCTATGAGTAAGCCCTAAACCCTGTACACATGTGTGCATGCACACATTGGCAGATACACACACACATGCACACACACAATATCTCAGGCAATATTGTATTTTGAATTAATATCCAAAGATTGGACAACAGGATAGCAAGTAATAAAATCTGTTTTTCTTGTCTACATTGAGGGAAAGGGATAAGTCACAAGATGCAGAAGCGAAGAATTCAGAGGCAAATGCTGTGAGTGAATAACTTGTAAAAAGCACATTTTTTTTCTTTTCTTTTCTTTTGTTTTCTCTGCAATTCCTGGGGCTTGAACTCAGGGCCTGAGCACTGCTCTTGGCTTTTTCCAAGTCTAGCCCTCTGCCACTTGAGCCACATTGCCATATGGATTTTTATATCTGTGTGATATTAAGGACTCAAACCTAGATCTTCATGGATGCTAGGCAAGCACTCTACCACTGGGCCAAACTCTAAACCCCGATAAAGTATTTATAAATAGTCATCATCATCATATCAAAATATCCTTTCTCCTACAAAGAATGAACACTTCTCTATGTCTGTAAGACTTTTTTTATGTCACCAATGCTTCTGTGATTTTCCCACTTGCATTTTTACAGATGACAGCACAGATATTCATCAGGAAGAAAAATAGATTAGGATACAGAAACCTAACAACGTCCTAGTAGATTGAAGTGAAAAATATGTGCAAGATGGCCTGGGTGTTTCATCTATTTGTAGAGTGCTTGGCTACCACACAAAAAAGACTCCGGTTTGATTCTGCAGTACCATATACATAGAAAACGCTGGAAGTGGTGCTGTGGCTTGGTGGGACAGCTATAGCCTAAAGAAAGCCTAAGAACAATGGTCAGGCTCTGAGGTCAAGTTCTAGGACTAGCAAAATAAAATGTGCAAAAGGCAAAATGCAAGCTGAGAAGGAACTGTGAAGCAAAATGTCTTGTGATGGGTAAGGGGAATAGTGACAGTTAAGTTTGGATCTTACCTAAGAAAGGCTCCTTGAGCCTGAGACCAGGCTAGCACTTATGCCTAGTTAATGACTTGGGATTTCAACAAAAAGGTGTGCTGTTTACTACATCCATATGTGAGGTGGGAAGGGAGATTCAGCCTCCAGTATGTCTTTGGGGAGGTCTTCTGTGAGCAAGGAGCTTTGGTCATTGGTCCTTGAAAGGTGACCCTACCTCCCTCACAATGGAACAGAATATGGAACCCTGGTGACCAAGCCACTGTATGTGACAACCAGCTCAAGCCAGCTCCCTTGGCCTGTGGCTCAGGAACCAGAAAGATGTTGCTGTGCTGTTGCCAAAGGTCATGAGGCTCGGATCTCAGGCATGAGAGATATGGATGTCTCACTTGAAGAAATAGATGCTGGATCAGTGCCAAGCCAAAATTCCAGTATATCAGGCATTTCTCTAGGAAGAAAGCCAGGAAACTCCAGGGCAACTCAGATGAGGTATATTGAGAGGAAACCTATTTGAACCCATCATCCTGCCCACACACTACAACCTTCTTGTGTGCTTTCAAGTGACTATACTGAGATTAGAGTGTGTCATTTCCAATCTACTCTATTCCAATTCCTCAGTGTGAAGTGTGGTCCCATTCCTACGTTTGAAATATCCACTGTTTTGCCAACATAGTGTGATAGTAAGTCAGCTCAGACTCTGAATGAGCCTTGTAACCTATGGATCCTGGAGGAAGGCCTGTTGGAGATGCTGCTGACAAAGCTGATCCCTGCCTACCAAAAAGGTGATCTCTTTTATGTGGGAAACTTCCTGCACATTTTCAAATAGTGGAGGACAATGTAGTAGTTGCTGGAAATTCTCTTGAAAAAGTGAGTGTTCCCCCTCCAAACCCAGGTTTGCTCACCATTCCTGGCCAAGTCTTGGAATACTTGGCTCCTCTCTGAGCCTGTTTGGTTCACTGCGGTGTTCACAGGGGAGCTAAGCATGATACAAGTGCACAAACTACTTTATTATGACTGGGACACCATGCCATTTCATTTCCCTCACAAGCTACTGGAGTCTCAACAGTGTGCTTACTGAGAAGTTGGATTTCAGGCATGAGTAAGTGGCTCCCAACTGCAGCCCTCACCTAGGTGACATCCTAGGAAATCCCATTTCCCAGTAAGAAATGAGGTGTCAGTACTAATGGCGGAGGCCTGTGAAATACTGGAGTCAGAGCAAAAGCTGGAGGCTGAATCACTTTTGAGCCATCAGGGAGGGATTGTGATAGCTTTGCCTGTTAGAACCTGAAAGCATTTACATTTTGGTGTGTGGTCCAGTGCTGCCACTTGAACCTGAACCCAGGTCTAAATGCCATCCCTTTGGTGTTCAAAAATTAGCACTGTACCATTTGAGTCATAGGTCAAGTTCTGGCTTTTTGCTGCCTAATTGAAGACAAGTGCCTTTAGATTTTACTGACTAGACTGGCTTTCCACTGTGATCTTCAGAGCTCAGCCTGCTGGGTGGCTAAGATTAGAGGAATGAGCATTTAGTTCTTTATTTGGAGCATTCACTTATTGATTTATTTAGAGCATTTACTTAGTTAATTTAAGGTGCGTTTACTTTGGACAGATGCATAGAGGCCTCTCTCAGAAGCTTCTGGAAGTGGGGTGTAAAAGTCATCCTGTTCTCGAGTGTCTCTTACCCCCCTCCCAGCACATAAGTGCACATTTCTGCAGGACAGCCACAGCATTAGAGTCCTGCAAGAAAGGGGCTTTGGTAGAAGGCTCAGGATGGAGAGAGAAGGCTCTCACTTTCCTTGTACCGAATGCGCCCACAGCATCATGTGTTTCATTTATACGATGTGAATGAACTTCTACCCCAGTGATTACTACGAGTTTAAGAACTGCCACACCCTGACACACTCAAGCTCTATACGAGGCTCCACATGCCGGCTTTGGACCTGCTCTTCTAAACACATACTTTTTGACCAGCTGGAGGAATGTGCGACCAGTAAGACCAAGAAAAAGTAGAAGTCCTGGTGTGGGTGCCTCAGAGCCTGTGAGTAGGAAGCCCATGTGGTCTAGATATTGGTTGGCCCTTACTTCTACAGAGCTTGGCAAAATGCCCTTTATGGGTTGTGTCAGCCAGGTAATGTCTGTCCTCTGAAAGGACTCGGGAATAAGCACTCATTAGAAAGACCCTACACCTCCTCAGTGTTCAGTCCAAACTCCAGTTCTACAGGTTCCTCCATTAGATCCTCATGGAAGTTGAGTGACACTTCAACTTGCAGAGTCCACTCTGTCCACTCTGTACCTATTTCCATTCTTAGGTTTGGGTCATCGTGGAAGAGCTTATCCAGAACTCCGGATGAAAAACCCACCAATGGAGCTGGTGACTGATGGAGACAGGGAATCATCACTGTACTCCAGAAAGCATGGGCCTTCTGTAGAAATTACCAAACAGGTTTAGAGTCCTGTGGATATACCTTTTGCTCTGAACCCCATGTGTGACACAGTTGAACCTGCAGATACTATGGAGGAAGAAAAAGAGCAGCCAGATTTCCTTCCGTCAGCTACCAAAGCTTAAGGACAGAGCAGATGCCTGGAAATGTGTTTTGTCAATCGGGAGAAATGCCAGAGTAACTGTAATATTATGGGGGACTCTGTTCTGTGAGTTCAAGTCTATTTATATATCCATTGTGCTTTGTACAAATATTTAAGAAAATTAAAACTCCACAACAGCATCAAAAATCTAATTTGGCTTTGAATGTGGCCTAGTTGTAGAGTGCTCGCCTAGTATACAAGAAGACCTTGATTCAATTCCTCGGCACTGCATACACAGAAAAAGCAGATGGGGCACTGTGGCTCAGGAGTCACAGTGCCACCCTTGAACAAATGTGGCCAAGGACAGTTCCTGGTCCCTCAGTTCAAGCCCCAGGACTAGCCAAACAAGAAATCATACCATTTTCCACACATTTGGAAATAAATCTGTTTTATCTAACCCTACTTCTTTTTTGCCAATCCAGGGTGTGTGCCACCAAGCCAAACTACTGGCCCCCAACCTTACAATTTTGAATCATTTAATTTTTTTACATAATCATATTTCATGCTGTCTGTATTAATACCATAAACAGTATGCTTAGTGTAATAATGTTAAAGGTAAAACATAAGAAATTAATAACTAAAATTCCTTTTTTATTAGTTTTATAGCATTACTACAATTTTATGAGAAAAATTACCTAGAATGTTTATTTTAGAGTTCAAGTAATCCATTTTGATAAATATATCAACCTACATCATTTATTTGAACACATTTTAAACTATTTCTCTCAGGAATGAAAATACATATATATTTGTTGTAAATGAAATTTATGACTTGGGGGGAAGGGAAATAGAAAAGGGGGGAGGGGTAACAGTGTTTACAAGAAATGTACTCATTACATATGTAACAGCAATCTCTTTGTATATCACCTTGACAACAAATTTTTTGAAAAGTACAATAAGTTTAAATGTCTACTTTGTGCAGAATTTTTTTTTGCCAGTACTGTGCTTAGACTCAGGACCTGAGCACGATCCTTGTTTTTGTTTTTGTTTATTCTTAAGGCGCAAGTTCTATCACATGTGCCACAGCACCTCTTGTATCTTTTTTATCTATGTTGTGCTGAGGAATTGAACTTGGGTCTTCATTCATGCTCGGCAAGAACTCTTCCACTAGGCTTAACTTATGGCCCCAGTGGGAAGGAAGTTTTCCATAAAATATGTAGGAAATATGTCCACTAAGGAAAAGCCATCAAAAATAGAAGAAAAATTATATACTTAGATAACGACATGCCAGTATTATGGCAGATCTCTGTAATTCTAGCTTCAAGAGTGGCCTATTTGGACCGGGAGTTGGCTGGCTGAAGTAAAGTGCTATCCTTGAGCAAGCCCTAGGACAGTGCTCTGGCCATGAGTTGAAGCCATAGGACATGCAAAAAATAATAATCTAATGCCCGTGACTGATGGGTCACCCTGGTAATCCTAGCTATCCTGGAGGATCGATGTTCAAAGACAGCCTAGGCATAAAAATCTGTGAGAATCTTATTTCCAAATAATCCAGAAAATTCAAAATGACAATGTTCCTCAAGTGGTAGAGCTCTTGCCTTGAGCTGAAGAGCTTACGGTAAACATCCAGGCCCAGAGTTCAAGCCCCATGAGTGAAAAAAAGAAAAAGAAAAAGAAAGCCCTTATCTAAGGCTGGAGTGCACACTAGTGGTAGTTTGCTTGCCTAGTATGCACAAAGCCCTGTGTTCAATTACTCTGTACCACTTACACCAAAAAAAAAGCTGGAAATGATCTCAGAAGGTTGGGTTCTGAGGATCACAGTTCAAAGCCAGGCCAGACACTAAAGTCCATGAAACTGTTACTTCCACTTAAGCACCAGAAAACCAGAAGTGACACACTGGCTCAAGGTGTTTAAGGTTGTAGCCTTGAGCTGAAGAGCCCAGGGACAGTGCCCAGGTGCACAATTAAAGTCTTACAACCAAAGAGAGAGAGAGAGAGAGAGAGAGAGAGAGAGAGAGAGAGAGAGAGAGAGAGAGAGGCAGAGAGAGAGAGAGAGAGAGAGAGAGAGGCAGAGAGAGAGAGACAGAGAGAGACAGAGAGACAGAGACAGAGAGAGACAGAGAGACAGAGACAGAGAGAGACAGAGAGACAGAGAGAGAGAGAGACAGACAGGCAGACAGACAGAGACAGAGAGAGAGACAGAGATATCAAACAGTCAGGCACTGCTGGCTGAAGCGTGTAATTCTAGCTACTGTGGATTCTGAGATTGGAGGATCTTGGTTCAAAGCCCAAAGCCAGCCTGGACACATATGTTTGTGAGGCTTACATCACCAATTAACTACCAGAAACCAAAAATGGAGCTGTAGAGGAAGAGCGCTAGCCTTGACCTGAAGAGCTCAGGGACAGTGTCCAGGCCCAAAGTCCAAGCTCCATGATGAATCAATAATAAAAAAAGAAGATAGCTAATAGTAATGATGAATAATTTTGGGCTGGGAGTTTGGCCTAGTGGTAGAGTGCTTGCCTAGCATGCACGAAGACCTGGGTTCAATTCCTCAATACCACATACATAGAAAAATGCTGGAAGTGGTGCTGAGGCTGAAGTGGTAGAGCCCTAGCCTTGAGAAAATATAAGGACAGTGCTCAGTCCCTGAGTTCAAGCCCAGGACTGGCCAAATCGAAAGGAGTAGAGCACTGGCATTGAACTGAAGATCTGAGGAACAGCCCAGGCACAGAGTTCAAGCACCGCAAACAACAACAACAAAATCTATGAAATGGCAGTGATGGTTTTAAGCTAAGCAAAAATAGAGTAGAAACTGGTAAAATACATATTTGTGTGTAAGCAAAATAGCCAGACATATGCATTAGAACAGGATAGTAACTTGAAAAAAATTTTGTTTTCCATCTCACTAGGTCCTGTCTCTTAATTTATTCAAGTAAGTAAAATGCTGGGTTTTATAATCATTGCTCTGAATATTAGAAAATCAGAATATCTCTCATTAACCAACAAAGACCAGGAACTGGGGCTTCGTTCAAATGGCCGAGTATCAGGGAAGAGAAGAAAAAATTGAAGTAAGAACTTGAAGTTCTTGATCCAGAACCTGCATAGTAACAGAGCAGCAGCCTGGTGATGGTACCTCACACCTATAATCTTAGCTACTCAGGAGGCTAAGATCTGAGAATCAAAGTTTAAAGCCAGGCAAAGTACCCAGTTAACTGCCAGAAAAACCAGAAGTGGCACTGTGGCTCACAGATTAAAGCACTAGCCTTGAGCTGAAGAGCTCAGGGACAGTGCCCAGGCCCAGAGTTCAAGCCCCACAATTGACAAAAATCAAACAAGCAAACAAAACTCACAAAGAAGCCTGCAGACCACAGTGGTTCTGCTGTCTCTTCTCTATGTGGATCAGGAAACATTTCACTTTTTCTGTCTCTTCCCATCTCAACATTCATACTAAAATAAGACTGTGTTGAACGTTTCAATTTATAAAAATGTTTTCCATGAAGCACCCTGACATATTCACCGCTTATATCTCAATTGAAGATAGTTGATTTGGGGCTGCATTGGTAGAGTGCTAGCCTTGAGCAGAAAAGTTCAGGGATAGAGCTGAAGCACTCAGTTGAAGACCCAGTGCCAACACACAAAACAAAATATGCACTTTATACATATTTTCTAATTTCTTAATGAATTTTTCAGTGTGTATAAATATAGGGTACATTCCTTGTTACTTAAGTAAGATTGCTCTTTTTTTTTCTTTTTGCCAGTCGTAGGGCTTGGACTCAGGGCCTAGACATTTTCATTGGACTGGCTTGCCCAAGGTGAGTGCTCTGCCTCTTGAGACACAGCGCCACTTCTAGCTTTTTTCTGAGTATACGGTACCGGTGAATAGAACCTAGGTCTTCATGCATTCTAGGTGAGCACTCTACCATTAGGCTACATTCCCAGGCAGTGAGATTCCTCTTACAGTCCTTGTATGTTCACAGAGTTTGATCTCACACACTGTAGGGCCCTGGTTGGCTTGACCTGTGATCCTAAGCCCTGAGACTCCTAAGTAGCTGAAATTAAGTTGTGAGCCAGCATGATGGCTTCCATTCTTTTTTCTACAAAAATATATGTAGTTATCTAAAATATATCTATAGCTGAAAAAAATGAATCTCTCCCAAACAAATCTTCAAAGAAAAAACCATCCTATTAAAAGGTGGGCTAAAGACTTAAAAGAGTATTCTCTGAAGAAAAAATTAAAATGGGCTTTAGACACATGAAGAAATGCTCCATATCTCTAGCAATAAGGGAAATGAAAATCAAAACAACTTTGAGATTCCACCTGAATCCAGTCAGAATGGCCATTATCAAAAAATCTAATAAGAGATACTGGTGGGGAAGTGACCAGGGGGGGATCACACCTACACTGTTGGTGTGAGTGTAAACTCATTCAGCCACTAGGGAAAGCAGTGTGGTGGTTCCTCAAAAGACTGAACATAGAGCTCCCCTATGATCCAGCAAATCCACTACTTGGCATCTACCCAATTGTCCAGAAAAAAGGGCATACTAAAGCCACTAGCACAATGATGCTCATTGCAGCACTATTTACCATAGCAAAGATATGAAACCAAATCAGATGCCACTCAGTAGATGACTGAATCAAGAAGATGTGGTACTTATACACAACGGAATGCTATGCTGCCATCAGAAGGAATGACATCGCCCCATTTGTAAGGAAATGGAAAGACTTGGAAAAATTCATATTAAGTGAAGCAAGCCAGACCCAAAGAAACATAAGCTCAATGGTTTCCCTCATTTGTAATACTTAGTTCACATCTAGGACTCTCCTAGCAGAGGATTACAATAACTCAAAAACCTAGGTATATAAGGTCATATAGGATGAGACTAAATGAAAGGATCTCTAGGATATGGGAACAAGAGCTATATCTTGTGTCATCGTTGCTCTTAATCTTGTGTGACTTTTGTCCTTAATCTACTATGTTATTTCTCATCTCTTATTTTGCCATTTGGTTAATGTCAGATTGTTACTGTATCTGATATTTTCCCTGGCATATTGTATAAATGTTTATTTGTTTATGTCAAATAGGAAAGGGAAGGGGGGAAACAAGATGATTGGGAAGGGGAGGGGAGAGGGAACTGGGGACAAAAACATGTGGAGTGGAATAAATGTGTGAGAAGTAATGCAGTCCACTACCTGTAAATGTAATCGTAACCCTTCTATACATTACCCTGAAAATAAAAAAGAGACTATAAAAATATCTGTAGAAAATGAGGCTGGATGATGGAAACAACCAGATGCCCTACTACAAAAAATGTGATACACGCCCACACACACACACACACACACACACACACACACACACACACAATGGAATGATACATAGCCAAACAACAAGATAAAATAATGGCATTCTCGGGGAAGTGGATGAAAAGGAAAAAAATCATATTAAGTGAAGTAAGCCAAACTGAAAGGAACATAGGCCGAAGAGTCTCCCTCATTTGTCAAATTCAGTAGAAACCTTGGGCTCTGCTACCAGAGATTTACAATAGAACAGAATCTAGAGACATCGTGACAAATAGTATGACACTAAATGTAAGGACCTTCAAGATAAAGAAACAAAACTCATATAATGAGTGATTGTTGTCCTTAATGAACTATGTGATCTCTTATCTCTTTTGCTATCCCTTGGATATATCATATTGTTACAATATTTCACCTTGTTTTCTGATATATTTCATATGTGCCTAATTGGTTATTTGAAATTGGATAGGGAAGGGGGGAAATGAACATGAGTCGGGGTAGGGGAAGGGAAATGGGGACCATATCATTACATGGGGTATCAAAGTTTGAGATGTAATGCACCTTCTGTCTGGTGAATATAATGTAACCCTTCTATAAATTACAATAAAAATAAATACATAAAAAGAAGATCTGCACAGAAAAAAATAATAATGGCATTTTTGGGGTAGTGGATGAAATTAGAGTGAATCCTGTTGAGTGAGATAAGTCAAGACCAAGGAACAAAAGGTACATGGTATCCTTAATATATGGATATTAGTTTCAAACAGTAGTAGAGCGATGATTGAATAGTTGATACCCAAAGTTCTGGACATAATTTTGGAGATATAAACATAACTACATAGACATAAAAATCTAGGATGGACTATACACTCTATACATGTGTTTTATTATAGATTAATCTGTATCTATGACATACAAAGACTCAGCTTAATTTTTTCTATATTCTAAAATTTATGTGCCAGTGATTGTATAGCGATTCCCTTCTTGAATACTTGTTGGTTAAACATGACATTTGAAATATGATGTAAAATTCAATGTTAATAAATTTTTTTAGAAAAAGTGGCTAGAGGTAAATACCACTAATGTACTTGCTCTAAGTGGTACAGAAATTTTCTTAATGAATCAAGGGGTTTTATTACATCTTTATGCAATCATATTACTTCTGAGTGTTCTACACTCAATGCTACTTCTGGAAAGATGATATAGCTGACTGTGTAGATGGTATGAAGACATACTGGCCTAAACGTAGAATAAAGCATTGGTAAGTGGCTGTTAGCTGTCCAGATTCTCCTGGAATATGTGGAATGAATTTATTAAGCACAATGCAGGCTCTTAGTCAGATCAGGATCAAGATTATGTGGTTCCATGAGATGAATGAGGAAAGATCAGAAAAATCTACTAAGATATCCAGATATACTTTTGAAACTAAGGTATATGGACTCCTTTTTTTTTCTTTCTTGGTGGGGAGGTTGAACTTTGGACCTGGGCAAGGTCTCTTCGTTCTTTGTCCTCAAGGCCAATGCTGTACCAGTTTTAGCCACAACTCCACTTAGTTTTTGGGTGGATAAGTGGAGAGAAGAATCTTACAGTTTTTTTTTGTTTTCGTTTTTTTTGCTTGCAAAGGCTTTGAATCACCTTCTCCCTGGATAGTAGAATGACAATTATGACCCTCCAGCGCCTGGCTAGTAATTTTTTGAAAATTGGACTTTCTTCCAAATCACGTAACTGGTTCCTAGCAAAGTTTTGAAGCCTGACTTAAATGTGACAGATTTTTGTCACTTGGAGACACTCTGTGCTGAACGTTAGAAATCTACCAGCTGAGTCACAGTGGCACTTCCAGTTTTTGTTTATGTGGTGCTGAGGAATGGAATCCAGGGTTTCATACATGATGGCAAGCTATATTTTCAGCCCAAGGTTTTATGTTTTGTTTTTTCATTGTTGTTGCTTCTAAGGTACTGTATGATGTTCTTTCATTTTCTTTGCTTTTTACCTCTTTTCTTCTTTTCCCCTTTACTTTTATTCTCTGCAGTCACTGTGTTGAATTCGGGTACCCTGTGTCTTGTACATAGGTTTATGTGATTTGGGAAATGGAGAGGGTATAATAAAATGGTAAAAAAAACAAACAAAGGAAAAAGGGTGAACCAATTGAACAGTGAGACTTGGAAGACACTAAACGGAAATGAACTGAACAATCTGGGTGGAGAGGGGGCTGAGGGTAGGAAAACAGAGAAAAATGAGGGAGGGGATAACAATTTTCTTAAGAAATGTGTTCATTACTTATGTAACCGTATGCCAACTATATATTGACTTAACAAAAAAAATTAACTTAAAAAATAATTTAGCCGGGTATAGTTTCTCACACTTGTAAATGTAGCTACTCAAGAGGCTGGGATCCAAGGATAGCAGTTCAAAGTAATCCTGGGCACTGAAGTCCATGTGACTCTTATCTCCAATTAACCACCAGAAACCCAGAAGTGGCCCTATGGCTCAAGGGATAGGGCAGTAGTCTTGAGCTGAAAAGCTCAGTGACAAGACCCAGGTGCAGAATTACAGTCCCATGACTTGAATGATGAATGATACTAGCCAGGCTCTGTGCGCTCACACTTGGAATCCTATCTACACACAATCAGGTTTGAATCCAGCCGAAACAAATTGCATGATATTCTGATTTACAGTTCATTACCAAAAATCTGGAAGTGGAGCTGTGGATCAAGTGGTAGAACACTACCTGAAGTAAAAAAAAAAACATTTAAGGACAGTTCCCAGGCCCTGGGTTCAAGTCCCAGGCCTTGCATAAAACAAACAAAATGTGACGCTGAGTCCTCCCTCATTTGGTGTTATAGTTCAATATTCTTGATATGCGTCTTAGAAATTAAGTCCCTAGCAAATACTCTCCCCTGAAATTCTGCTTCATAGCTGATTCATAGAATTTCAGCATCATTACTATCACCTTCCAGTTAGCATAGCAGTCGACTATTGAAAATTTGAAGAAAACTTTTGAGTAGTCCTAATAAATCTGTGTATCATCTGCACACACATCAAATCAGCAGCAGCTATGTTCTACTATTATCTAAATGTATTTAATCCCTTCTTGAGTTAATGAGCCTTAAAGAATAAAACATATGAAATAGTTATGAAACTAACAGTCACCATTCTTCTACCTAATATTGTAATATAAGTTTATAAATGCAAGGACTATTCTGAAGTGTGCAGAAGATAGCTTCTAATTATAATATTCTCATGAAGTATTGTTTTTAGGAAACATGTTGCTTGCTTTGGGAAAGCAAAGGCAAGGAAAAATGATATAGGTAAGTTCCCTATTTATCAGAAGGAAAATACTATTGGGTTTAGATCAACTTCATTCATTCCGTGCTGATGAAACAAATATTTGCAATTCCTGAGGCCAATTACTTCACTGTGATGCACAATCAGCCAGCTTAGATCAATCTTCCAAAAAAGGAAAGGAACAAATGAGAAGCAATTAAGGTTTCCAAAATGAACCAGGTGGTGGTGGCAGCTCACACTTGTAATTCTATCTACTCAAGGCCTGAAATCCAAGGATCTGGATTAAGTCTGTCTGGGATGAAAATATTCCTGTCTGAAACATCATCTCTGTTATCACAGCCCAGCTGATATACTCTGCCCAACAGGTTCCAAACACCAAAGTCCATTTCCTATCTGAAATACTAGCAAACGTACTCACACATTATTTCCTCTTTAGGAGATAGTTGAAACATGTACCAGAAACATTTCCCTGGCTTCAGAGTGTAGGTGGAAATATATACTCACTAGAAGCCCATCTAGTAAATTACAGTCAATCATCTTTCCTCACATCTTGTTAGTTAAATTGAACAATGAGTGTTTGGATCAGAAGCGATGTGTATGAGCATACAGCTTGTAAAAGTACTGTAATCCTAGCTACTCAAGATAAGCTGAGACCTGAGGATTCCAGTTCAAAATCAGCCATGCAATAAATTCCATAAGATTTTTACCTCTAATTAACCAGCAAAAAACAGAGCGTTGAATTGTGCTTAAAATGCCACAGGCCTAAGCTTTGCATAAAAATGCTAAGGGGTAGCATACAGGATCCCACTCTCTCCACTCCTCTTTAACATAGTACTAGAATTCCTAGGCAGTGCAATAACGCAAGAAGCAAGCATAAAGGGGATCCAAGTAGGGAAAGAGGAAATAAAACTATCCCTCTTTGCAGATGACATGATTCTGTATTTAAAGCATCCTATAGACTCTACTACCAAGCTCCTTGAGCTGAATCAAAGCTTTGGAAGGGTAGCAGGCCATAAAATCAACCCTCACAAATGAACTGCCTTCCTTTACACCAACAGTGAGAGGAACGAGGCAATAATCAGGAAAGAAACTCCTTTAACAATAGCCTCAAAGAAAATAAAGTACCTAGGAATTAGTTTACAAAGAATGTAAAGGACCGTTTAGATGAAAACTTTAAAACCCTAAAAAAGGAAATTAAAGCAGAACTAAGGAAATGGAAAAACCTCCCATGCTCCTGGATTGGAAGAATCAACATTGTGAAAATGACAATCTTGCCAAGGGCTATCTACAAATTCAATGCAATACCCATCAACATCCCAATGTCATTCTTTAAAGAAATAGAAGAGGCAATTCAAAATTTCATATGGAATAATAAAAGACCCCATAAGCAAAATCACTTCTTAGCAGAAAGAACAGCGCTGGAGGAATTTCAATTCCAAACTTTAGACTCTATTACAGAGCTATAATTCTCAAAACAGCTTGGTACTGGCACAAGAACTGGCCTGAAGTCCAATGGAATAGAACTGCGGACCCAGATATTAAACCACAGACCTATGGCCACCTAATATTTGACAAGGGAGCCAAAAAAATAGAATGGAAGAAAGATAGCCTCTTCAATAAATTGTGCTGGCAGAACTGGTTAAGCACCAGCAGAAAACTAAAGTTGGATCCTTCTTGGTCACCTTGCACTAGAATTAACTCCAAATGGATCAAAGACCTGGAGGTAAAAGCTGACACTGAAAAGTTTACAGGAAGGAATAGGAGATACACTAGGCCTCCTTGGCACAGGTCGAAACTTTCTTAATGAGGACCAAGAATCACAACAAATCAGAAGAAGGCTGGATAAGTGGGACTGCATTAAACTGCAGAGCTTTTGTATGGCAACGGATATAGCTAGTAAACTAATCAGGAAGCCTACAGAGTGGGAGAAGATCTTCACCAACCAAACAACGGACAAAGGCCTCATATCTACAATATATCAACAACTCAAAAAATTGAATCACTCCAAAACAAACCTCCAAAGTAACACCCGTCCCATTAAAAAATGGGCCAATGACTTAAAGAGAGTCTTCTCTGAAGAAGAAACAAAAATGGCCTATAGACACATGAAGAAATGTTCCACATATCTGGTCATAAAAGAAATGCAAATCAAAACAACTCTAAGATTCCAACTCACTCCAGTTAGAATGGCCAGGATCAGGAAAACGAATGACAACAGATGCTGGAGGGGATGTAGCCAGGAGGGATCACTACTACATTGTTGGTGGGAGTGCAAACTCGTTCAACCACTATGGAAAGCAGTGTGGCAGTGCCTCAAAAGGCTAAATATAAACTCCCCTAGGACCCAGCAATTCCACTACTTGGCATTTACCCAACAATCCAGAAACAAGGGCATACTAAACCCACTAGAACAACAATGTTCATTGCAGCACTATTCACCATAGCAAAGATATGGAACCAACCCAGATGTCCCTCAGTTGATGAGTGGATCAACAAGTTGTGGTATTTGTACACAATGGAATTCTATGCTGCTGTCAGAAAGAATGATATCGCCCCATTTGTTAGGAAATGGAAAGACTTAGAACAAGTCATATTAAGTAAAGTAAGGCAGACTCAATGGAACTTAGGCTCAGTGGTTTCCCTCATTCGTCATAATCAGTAGAAACCTTGGGCTCTACTAGCAGAGATTTGCAATAGAGCAAAAGGCCATATATAAGACCATATAATGTGAAGCTAATTGAAAGGACCCCCAGGATATTGAAACAAAAGCCACATAATGAATGATTGTTGTCCTTAATGTACTATGTTGTCTCTCATCTCCTTTGCTGTCCCTTGGTTATCCCATATTGGTATAGTATCTCACTTTGTTATCTGATATATTGAATTTATTTGTATTTGGATATTTGAAATTTGATAGGGAAGGGGGGAAATCCAAGACGGGTGGGGGGTGTGGGGTTGTAGGGAAATGGGTACCAAGACATTTGAAATGGTATCAATGTATGTGAATTAATGCACCTTCTATCTGGCCAATATCATGTAACCCTTTTACTAATTACAATAAAAAGAATTTAAAAAAAAGAAAGTTGTAGTGTGTGGGGAGGATGATGGGGTCAAATACATTTCTTCTTAGAAATATACCTCATCTGGTTGCCCTGGATTTTCCTTGCCTTCTTCTTAGAGAAAGGCCTGTTATACTGGATTTGTGGCTTGGCAATGATCTAGCATGTACATCTTCGAGTAAGACAGCCACAATTTCCATGCCTGAGACTCGAGTTTCCTTACCTTTGGCAACAGCACAGCAATATCATTCTTCCTCCTGAGCCACAGGCCACGTGAGCTGGCTTGAGCTGGTTGTTATTTACAGTGGCTTGTTTACCAGGGTTCCATATTCTGTTCCATTGTGAGGGAGGCAGGGTCACCTTTCAGGGACCAATGACCAAAGATCCTTGCTGACAGAAGACCTCACCAAACACATACTGGAGGCTGAATCTCTCCTCCAATCTCACAATATACATGTGGATGTAGTGAACAGCACACCTTATTTGTCCAATCCCAATGTCTTCCACTAGGCTCAACTACTAATCTGGTCTCAGGATCAAGGAGCCTTTCTTAGGTAAAATCCAAACTTAAGGGTCAATATTGCCCTCATCCTTTACAAATCATTTGCTTCACAGTGCCTTCTCTGCCTGCATTTTGCCCCTTGTCGAATTTCTTTTTGTTTTTGCTAGTCTTGGGACTTGACCTCAGAGTGTGAACATTGTTCTTGGGCTTTCTTTAGGCTTTAGCTGTCCCACCGAGCCACAGCACCACTTGCAGCGTTTTCTATGTATGTGGTAATGAGGAATCAAACCTGAGTCTTTTTGCGTGGTAGCCAAGGACTCTACCACTAGTCAAACACACAGGGCATCTTGCACATATTTTTGACGTCAATCTACTAGGATATTATTAGGTATCTGTATCCTAATCAATTTTTTCCTGATGATTAGCTTTGCTGTCATGTGTAAAAAATGCAAGAGGGAAAAACACAGAAGAATTAGTGAAATTTAAAAAAAGCATTACACACATAGATATGTGTTCATTCTTGGTAGGAGAAAGGATATTTTGATATGACGGTGATGACTTTATAATTACTATGTCAGGGTTGAGAGTTTGGCATAGTGGTAGAGTGCTTGCCTAGCATCCATGAAGATCTGGGTTTGATTGCTCAGTATCACATAGATAGAAAATCTAGATGTGGCACTGTGGCTCAAGTGGCAGAGGGCTAGACTTGAGAAAACCCGAGGACAGTGCTCAGGCCCTGAATTCAAGCCCCAAGACTGGCAGAAAGATAAAAGAAAATAAAAATGCTTTTTACGAGCTAATTCACTCACAGCACTTGCTTCTGAAATCTTCGCTTCTGCATCTTGTGAAATACCCCTTCCCCTCAACGTAGACAAGAAAAACAGATCCATCCCATGGTCCATTGTGAGGCCACTGGTTGGGCTAAGAGCTAGTCGTGCAGCAACACATAAGTTTTATTCTACTACTTTCCAAACTTTGTACTCAAATAAGCTACCTACTTACCAACTTAGGTCAGTTATCCTTATGCTATACCTTTTCTTCAGGACTACAATATTCTTACACTCCTACGTTAATCCTCTTGTACCTCCCCTGACCTCTCTCATTCTTTTTTTCTATCTCTGGACCTCTGCTCGTCTTTCAACCATTATACTGCACGGATCTACACTTGATGGCTGTTGAGCAATATTGTATATGTAGGTGGTTAATTATTCTCTAGGCTCAGAAGGACTTAAAGACAATGGAGATTGGATTGAGAGGCTTATTGTTTTGGGTATAAATCGCTGATCAGTGGTTGTATTAGACTGGTCTGTAAGTGCACAAAAAAGAAAGAGTGATAATACCAATCAAAATTTGTGAACATCTAGTGTCTGCCAGGTACAGAGGGCTAGGTTGGTTATATCTGAAAAACTATAATCGTATTTAGAAGTAATCTTGCTCCCATTTTCAAATGGGCAGAACAAGAAACTCAAGAAAAATGTCAAATCAAGAAACAACATCCCCCACCCAATGTAAAAAGACAATGGAACTGTCACTGGCAAAGCTAGAGGAGAGTCTTCCAAGTGCTACACAAATGCAATTGATAAACATCATTAATGGAAAATGTGAAAATATAAAGAAAGAGATAATGGAGGAAGCCAGAGCTCAACAAGAGGAAAGCATAAACAAGGTGATAAGTGAAAAAGAAGAAGCCATAAAGGAGGCCATAATAAAGGTTTTTCAAAGAACGATGGATGAATTCATTGAATCCACAAATAAAAACGTGACCAAACTCCAGCAAATGTCCAAAGAAAATAAAGCTACTGAGCTAACCACTCAAAAGGAAATCAAGGAGATAAAGAAATCCATACATGATCTAAAACAAGAGATGCAAGGCATCAAAAATGAGCAATTAGAAGCAAGGGAGATGAAAAATAAAGTAGATAGCTTTGATAGCAGGTTAAACAATGCAGAGGAGAGAATTTCTTGGCTGAAGATAATTTAGGTATTTAGAGAAAGAACAGAAAATGAGTCAATCCAAATCTAGGAAATATGAGAGAGCGCTTCAGGAAGTCCAAGATACAATTAGGAAGCCTAATTTAATGCTAGTTGGTATTGAAGAGGGCGTGGGGAAAGAGGTCAATGGTATTGGAAATATACTTCAGGGAATCATCTCAGAGAATTTCCCAAATATCCAGAAGGGCAGGCCCATCCAGATACGAGAAGCTTTTAGAACCCCAAACAGACCTGACCAGAAAAGACCATCCCACCACCACATTGTGATCAGAACTGGATCAATAGAAACGAAAGGAAAGATCCTAAAGTCAGCCAGGGAAAAGGGATCAGTAACCTATAAAGGCAAACCAATCAGAATAACCCCAGATTTCTCAGCAGAGACCATGCAAGCACGAAGTGACTGGAAGCATATATGTCATGCCCTTAAATCAAATAACTACCAACCAAGAATACTGTAGCCAGCTAAGTTCTCATTCATAACTGTCTGAACAATAAAAAAATTTAAAAAAATGAAAGTTGTAGTGTGTGGGGAGGATGATGGGGTCAAATACATTTCTTCTTAGAAATATACCTCATCTGGTTGCCATGGATTTTCCTGGCCTTCTTCTTAGAGAAAGGCCTGTTATACTGGATTTGTGGCTTGGCAATGATCTAGCATGTACATCTTCGAGTAAGACATCCACAACTTCCATGCCTGAGACTCGAGTTTCCTGACCTTTGGCAACAGCACAGCAACATCTTTCTTCCTCCTGAGCCACAGGCCAAGTGAGCTGGCTTGAGTTGGTTGTTAGTTACAGTTAGTGTCTTGGTTACCAGGGTTCCATATTCTGTTCCATTGTGAGGGAGGCAGGGTCACCTTTCAGGGACCAATGACCAAAGATCCTTGCTGACAGAAGACCTCACCAAAGACATACTGGAGGCTGAATCTCTCCTCCAATCTCACAATATAATGTGGATGTAGTAAACAGCACACCTTATTTGTCCAATCCCAATGTCTTCCACTAGGCCCAACTACCAGTCTGGTCTCAGGCTCAAGGAGCCTTTCTTAGGTAAGATCCAAACTTAAGGGTCAATATTGCCCTCCTCCTTTACAAGACATTTGCTTCACAGTGCCTTCTCTGCCTGCATTTTGCCCCTTGTCGAATTTTTTTTGTTTTTGCTAGTCTTGGGACTTGACCTCAGATTGTGAACATTGTTCCTGGGCTTTCTTTAGGCTTTAGCTGTCCCAACGAGCCACAGCACCACTTGCAGCGTTTTCTATGTATGTGGTACTGAGGAATCAAACCTGAGTCTTTTTGCGTGGTAGCCAAGGACTCTACCACTAGTCAAACACACAGGGCATCTTGCACATATTTTTGACGTCAATCTACTAGGATATTATTAGGTTTCTGTATCCTAATCAATTTTTTCCTGATGATTAGCTTTGCTGTCATGTGTAAAAATTGCAAGAGGGAAAAACACAGAAGAATTAGAGAAATTTTAAAAAAAGCATTACACACATAGATAAGTGTTCATTCTTGGTAGGAGAAAGGATATTTTGATATGATGATGATGAATTTATAATTGCTATGTCAGGGTTGAGAGTTTGGCATAGTGGTAGAGTGCTTGCCTAGCATCCATGAAGATCTGGGTTTGATTGCTCAGTATCACATAGATAGAAAATCTAGATGTGGCACTGTGGCTCAAGTGGCAGAGGCCTAGACTTGAGAAAACCCGAGGACAGTGCTCAGGCCCTGAATTCAAGCCCCAAGACTGGCAGAAAGATAAAAGAATATAAAAATGCTTTTTACGAGCTAATTCACTCACAGCATTTGCTTCTGAAATCTTCGCTTCTGCATCTTGTGAAATACCCCTTTCCCTCAACGTAGACAAGAAAAACAGATCCATCCCATGGTCCACTGTGAGGCCACTGGTTGGGCTAAAATCTAGTCGTGCAGCAACACATAAGTTTTATTCTACTACTTTCCAAACTTTGTACTCAAATAAGCTACCTACTTACCAACTTAGGTCAGTTATCCTTATGCTATACCTTTTCTTCATGACTACAATATTCTTTACAGTCCTACGTTAATCCTCTTGTACCTCCTAAAGGCAGCCAGGGAAAAGGGATCAGTAACCTGTAAAGGCAAACCAATCAGAATAACCCCAGATTTCTCAGCAGAGACCATGCAAGCACGAAGTGACTGGAAACATATATGTCATGCCCTTAAATCAAACCAAGAATACTGTAGCCAGCTAAGCTGTCATTCATAACTGAGGGAACAATAAAAACATTCCATTCCAGGGAAAAGCTGCAGCAATATGTCGAAACAAAACCAACACTACAGAGAATTCTCAAAGATGCTCTATACATAGAAAACCAAAATAAATGCAATGTAGGGAAAGAAATGGCACCTAAACAGCATACCATCTAAGGACCACAAGAACTGTCAAGACACAGGCCCTACTAAAAGCTTTTAAAAATGGTAGGAAGTAATAAATATCTCTCAATCCTAACTCTCAATATCAATGGACTTAACTCTCCAATTAAACGGCATAGGCTGTCTAGTTGGATCAAAAACCAAGAGCCATCGTTCTGCTGTCTTCAAGAGACACATCTTGAGGAAGGAAGATGGCGCCGAAACAATAGGGACGCTGCCTAGCTTTCTCTGACAAAAAGAGAGAACCAGGGGGTCTCACGAGCCAACTATCTAAAGAAATCCACAACAACAAACTCAAAAAGCAATGGAGAAGGACTCAAACCGGAAAAGAAATCCAGATAAAGCTTACATCCAACTTTCTCAAAGAAATCGGAACGCGAGGACCCCTCCCCCACCTCTCGCCCAAAGCCGCAGAAAGCCGCACCAGACCAAGCTGCGAAAAGCAGCTTGAGGTGGCACCGGCTCCACGCGGGGAAAGCGGGGACCGGCACCGGCTCTAATCCACGAAAAGAGGCGGCAGTGGAGGACACTAGGCTGGGAACCCAATGGCTGCAGAAACCAGCACAGAACCGCGCCAGCGATCCGGCAGAAGCAGCAGAACACAGACGTGGAACCAGAACAGCAAGCAGCGGAGCCCAGACGCAGAACACAGGTGGTGGCGGAGACCCAAAGGGTTTGAAAGGCTCCCCATCACTGTGCAGCACCCGCAGACAGACGCAGAGGCGTGAGTAATACAGCGCATCCCCAAACACATCGGGAAAGCGGAGCGGGTGCCAAGCAATAGAACTTAACTCAGACCCCAACACTCGCCCAAGAAAGACTGGCGGGAGCAGGGGGGCAAGGAATTTAGAATCCTGTCCCTCCCCTCAACATCCCCCTCCCTCAGGCCATTGACTGGAGATTGACAGGCGGGCTACCCATAAGACCCAGCACCCCCACCAAGGGCGGCGGGGCTGTCCCAACTACCACCCGCCCAACGGGCTCAACCCCCAGCCCTCTGACTGGAGACTGACAAGCAGGCAGACACTAAGACTCAGCACCCCACCAGGTGAGGTGGAGCTCTCTCAGCTCCCACCCGCCCACCAGGCTCCTCACCCAGGCCACTGGATCTGGAGAGTGGAGGGCTTTGGGACACTGCCTTACAACAGCGGGTAGGGGGTGTGGGTAAATAGGAGCCAGCATCTGCCCCCCCTCAATTATCGAGCGGGGCATCCTCCAGTTGGGAATCCTGAGCAAGACACCACCGAGGGCCCCCCCCACAGTCACAGACTCTGACAAAGCAGTGGAAACACAGCAGGGATCTGAAGGGCCGACCAGCAGCCAAGCTCCCCTTCTGAGAACCAAAAAGGTGCAGCTCCGCCCTTGGAGCCCATGTCCCAGCTGGGCCCCGCCCCTGGGAACAGAGGGGCCTCCTGCTGGTCCTGCTGAGAGCTCCTGAAACTCTCAATCCTCAGACCCTTGGCTTGGGGCCGCCCCTGGAAGCAGCACAGGAAAACGTCCGCCAACCGCGCTCAGATGGAAGCTCGCAGATCCATCCTATGGTCCACTGTGAGGCCACTGGTTGGGCTAAGAGCTAGTTGCACAGCAACACATAAGTTTTATTCTAATACTTTCCAAACTTTGTACTCAAATACTCTACCTTAATGTTGTCCTTAATGTACTATGTTGTCTCTCATCTCCTTTACTGTCCCTTGGTTATCTCATATTGGTATAGTATCTCACTTTGTTATCTGATATATTGAATTTATTTGTATTTGGATATTTGAAATTTGATAGGGAAGGGGGGAAAACCAAGATGGGAGGGGGGTGTGTGGGGGAGGGAAACAGGTACCAAGACGTGTGAAAGGGTATCAATGTATGTGAATTAATGCACCTTCTATCTGGCAAATATCATGTAACCCTTTTACTAATTATAATACAAAAATTCTAAAAACAAAAGAATTATGGGAAAAAAGAAAAAGAAAAGGAGAAAAACTTCAGCCAGGGGTCTCCATTCCCCTCTGAATTCCAGGATGAACTTGCAAATTCCAGTTGAATTGCTATTTGTTTCTGATCCATTCAGCATTAGCAGCTGGACTTACATATCAGAAAGAAAATAATATAAGGATAGAAATGTATCTCCAAGGTACAGCATGTACTCACTTATGAAAGGCCCTAGGTTCAATCTCTAGCACATCTCCAGCACAGAAGGTATTTGTTTTCTTTATTTTTTAATTTGAATAAGGCAATGATATAAAACATTATATTTGGCTTCTAAATCTAAGTTAAATAGTCAAGATTTGGGCTGAATCAAAAGTTAAAACAAAATACCTAATCTCTGCAGTTAGACCCAATCTTCTAGATGTTTTGTAAAGATAAGGAATATGTCTAGATAAATACCCTACATGGCGTACAGACACATGAAGAAATGCTCAACATGTCTGGCCATAAAAGAAATGCAAATCAAAACAACTCTAAGATTCTACCTCACTCCAGTTAGAATGGCCAGGATCAAGAAATCTAATAACAACAGATGCTGGAGGGGATGTGGCCAGAAGGAATCACTACTACACTGTTGGTGGAAGTGCAAACTCCTTCAACCACTATGGAAAAAACAGTATGGCATTCTTCAAAAGACTAAACATAGAGCTCCCCTATGAACCAGAAATTCCACTACTCAGTATTTACCCTCTTGTCTAGAAACAAGGACATACTAAATTCACTAGCACAACAATATTCATTGCAGCACTATTTACCATAGCAAAGATATGGAACCAGTCCAGATGCCCCTCAGTTGATGAGTGGATCAACAAGATGTGGTATTTATACACAACGGTATCCTATGCTGCTGTCAGGAAGAACGACATTGCCCCATTTGTAAAGAAATGGAAAGACATTTAATAAATCATATTAAGTGAAGTAAGCCAGACCCAAAGGAACACAGGCTCAATGGTTTGTCTCATTTGTCATTATCAGTAGAAACCTTGGGCTCACCTAACAGAGATTTACAATAGACTAAAACCTAGATACATAAGGCCTTACAATATGATGCTAAATGAAAGAACCTCCAGGATACAGAAACAAAAGCCATAGAATGAGTGATGGTTGTCCTTAATGTACTATGTTATCTCTCATCTCTTTTTCTGTCTCTTGGTTAACTCATATTGTTACAGTATTTCACCTGATTGTCTGATATATTGTATATATGCATATTTGGTTATTTGAAATAGGATAGGGAAGCGGGTAAAACAAGATGAGGGTTGGGGGTGGGTAGAGGGAACTGGGGAACCAAGACATGAGAAAGGGTATCAATGTTTGTGAAGTAATGCACATTCTATCTGGTGAATATAATGTAACCCTTCTATTAATTACAATAAAAATATATTAAAATAAAAAAAGAGACACATCTTACCCAAAAACAATCATCTTTTGAAAGTGAGAGGTTGGAATAAACTCTATCAAGCTAACTGCCCCCATAAACAGGCTGGAGTTGCCATCCTCATATCAGATACAATAGACTTCAAACTAAAATTAGTAAAAAAAGACAAAGAAGGTGACTACATACTACTAAAGGGATCTTTCCTCCAGGAAGACATAACGATCCTAAATATTTACACACCCTTTTGAAGATTCTCAAAAGATTGAAGATTCTGCCAGTGTAAGTTAGATTCCGGCATTGATATTAAATCATGCAATGAGTAGGGATTTATATTTGAAATATCACTGTTGACAAAATCTCACACACATTTGCTTAGTATTTGCTTTTGATTTCCCAAGAAGTTCAGTACAAGCTAACATGTGTGGCATATATCGACAGGGAGAAATGATTCAGAATATGTGACTCATTTGAACAGGAGTCAGTGAAAAGATACAGAAGCAGGATACCCATATTGTGATAATTTGTATCTTTTGCATATTTTGTGTTTGTTATTAATTCCATTTGTAGTGTACATTTCTAGGTAAAAACTTTTAAAATGTTTCCAAACAATTTGTTATTTCAACAGGAAAAAAAGACATTTATATGCCTGACAAAATTCACAGAATCCAAATTTTTCCATATTATTTTTTGTTTTTTGTTTTTTTTTGGTGGGTCATAGATCTTGAACTCAGCCTGTGCACTATCCCTGAGCTCTTCAGCTCCAGGCTACCACCTTACCCTGGAGCCAAGCCCCACTTCCCATTTTCTAAAGGTAAATTGGAGATAAGAGTCTCAGGTCTTTTTGTGCCAGGATGGCTTTAAATCTTGATCCTCAGATCTCAGCCTCCTGAGTAGCTAGGATTATAGAAGTGAGCCACCACCCCATCATGCTCAGCTTTCTGTTTTTTTTTTAAACAAGCCCTTTGGCTGGAACTCGGTCTGAGCACTGTCCTTCAGCTTTCCTCAAGCCTAGTGATCTTCTACTTGAGCCACAGCACTACTTCTCTGTTTTTCTGTGTATGTGGTACTGCGGAATTGAACCTTCGTCTTCATACAAGCACTCTACAACTATGCCAAACTCCCAGCCCCTCCACATTAGTTTTTATGATAGATCTTTCCATGCATCTAGGATGGCTAGAAATCCTTCTTGAGTTTCCCAAGATCAGGGAGTATAGGTGTGTCCCATCCTGTGTGGCTACATAACCATTGTTTAGGGTACAGTTCTCTCTTCATTCTACCCATCTAGAGCAATTTTCATCTTCCATGTATAATCATTAAACATTCAGCTCCTGTTCCTCTCTACTCCATTCTCTGGAACCATCATGCTTTTTGGCTCTAAGGGTTTGTTGATCCTTGGAAGCTCTGGAAGGGAAAACCTACCCTAGCTCTTCCTTTATGACTGCTGTATTTTTAGTTTACTGTAATCAAGATTCAACTGTAAAATATAGTAAAATGTTCTTCCTTTTCAATGCATTGTTTTGCATATTTCTGTCTTTTGATTATTATTAATAGTTGTGAATGGATTCTCCACATATTTGTTCTAATCTCTGCTTTCTCTTCAGTTAGATACAGATCTAGAAATAGAAGTGTTGGACCATATTTCTATGTAATTCTATATTTAGTACTTTTTTAGCACTCTCCACGCAATTTTTGATTGTTTTATATTCCTTGCACAACTATTCCAAAGTTCTACTTCTTCTCACTACCTTCCCAGTAATAGTTAGACTTTGAAAGTTGTTTTTTTGTATGCGTGTGTGTGTGTGTGTATGTGGATCTTTTTGTTTAAAACTATATTTATATTAACATATTTAAAGTAATGATTTCATTGTAATTTTAATTTTTCTCATGACTGTTAATATTGAACTTCTTTCTACATTTTGAACTACTATTTCTATATATTCTTTTTAGAAAATCCTCTCCAATCTCCAATTTTTTTCCCTTTTTTTGTGGGGTAGTGGAGAAAGTCATGGGGCTTGAACCTTGGGTCGTGAGCTCTTTAGTTTAAGGCTATTGTCCTACCCTGAGTATTGCCCCTCACTTCTTCTGCTCACAGCTCCCTACCCCTCTTCCAATTATATACAGAACAAAGGTCATCCTCCGTCTTTTTGAAAAAGTAAAACATACAGTAAATTTGTAGTATAAAACAGCAAGAAATAAATTTCTTGCCAGGTGCAGTGACTTCTACCTGTAATCCTAGCTACTCAGATATCAGCCTGATATCTAAAGATTTGGTTCAAAGCCAGCCTGGGCATTAGAAAGTCTATGAGACTCTCATCTACAGTTAACCACTAGAATATGGGAAATAGCAGTGTGGCTTCATAGGTAGGGTGATAGCCTTGAGTTGAAGAGCTCAGGAACAGTACCCAGGCCCAGAGTTCAAGCTTTACAAATCTCCCAGCCAAAAAAAAAGAAAAAAAAGTTTCTTCCCCAAGTGACTATTATGCCAGACATAGAACATTAACATTCTGGTTGTCCTTCACAGTATTATTACTTGATACCCTAATATTTTGCAATATTCTCACAGTACCAGCATATGTCATCATATAATGTAGTTCTTTTTCAATGGAATAATTCCATTTATAACCTCAATCTACTCCCCCGACTTATTTTTGTCGATACCACAATTGCTCTACCATGATATGCCACAAGCCATTAAACATTTTATGGTGGGTAATTGGAAAGGAGTCTCATGGAATTTTGTGCCAGGTGGCTTTGAACCATGGTCCTCAGATCTCAGTCTCCTGAGTAGCTAGGATGACAGGCGTGAGCCACCAACACCTGGCTTGCCTTTTTATTTTTTTGTGGGTCTTGGGACTTCAACTCTGGGCCTAGGCACCATCCCTAAGCTATATTTCATGTAAGTCTAAACATTTAAGTAAAGGAATAAAATTCCAACAAAAAAAGAATAAAATTCCAGACATGGTGTGTTTATAACTCAGTGCTAATTACTTGATGAAAATGTGCCATTCCAGAAGCTGGTGTCATTTGATGATGTAGCTGTGGATTTCAGCTGGGAGGAGTGGCAGCATCTGGACAATGCTCAGAGTACCCTGTACAGAGATGTAATGCTGGAGACCTACAGCAACCTGGTGTCCTTAGGTGAGCAAAAGTCAAATTCACTTGCAAGGCCAAGTGCCTTGTTATTTTGCAGATACGTGAATGTTTATCAAACTTTCAATACTATTTAAAGGAAACATTCCAGGCCCTGAGAAGTATCATTACTTTCTAAAGAAAACCTAAGGTAATTTTGTACTCATTCTTCAGGATACCTTCAGGATACTTTGACAACCGTTCTAAATTATGTTTCCTCTAATGGAGATGACATTCCAAACTTACACAGTAATTGTAAGTGGATAAACAATCCAGAATAGAATATATATCATTATTGGAAATAGGATCTAGAAATCACTAAACAGTGACTTTATAATGGAAACCTGGCACTAGGTGCAATATTTCAAGCCTGTAATCTTAAAATATTCAGGAGGAAGAAATCTAAGAATTCTAATTTGAAGCCAGCAAGGCCATAAAAATTGCCATGAAACTCTATAACTCCAAGTAACCCCTCAAAAATATTAGTGGAGTGTAAAGAGTTTGACTTTGTGGTTGAGTGCTTGCCTAGCATGCATGAAGACCTATGTATGTAAGTGGAGCTGGGACTCAAACTGGTATTTTTCTAGCCTTGAGCAAAATAGCTAAGTTTATGCCATACAAAATGAATCCAGAGCTGGGGAAAAGTCAACCATGGAGCCAGTGAGAAATGAGAAAAAAGATTTAATAGATAACTTGTGAGTAGGATGTCTGCGAACTTAAAGCAATGATGACACAGCATAAGCAATAATTCTCTACTGTTTCTAATTTACAGGGCCCTGTGTTCCCAAACCTGTATTAATTGACAAGCTAGAGCACTGTGCAGAACTCTGGATAGGAAATTCCTCTGACAAGAATATCATAGGTGAGTGAATGCATCTTCATATTGATGTTGGAGCCTGAGCCCCATTGGTAAGTTCATGTTGTGATGTACTGAGCCATAATATCCTTAGTTACCCTAAATCCTGTGTGGAACCTATGGAATTCTTTGTGAATGAATCAAGAATCATTTTCTTTTCCCAATCCTATGCTTGGTCTCAGGGCCTGAGCATGGTCCTTGGGTTTTCTCAAGGCTAGCTCTCTACTTCTTGAGTCATAGCACCACTTCTGGCTTTTTCTTTGTATGTAGTACCAAGGAACTGAACCAGGTCTTTGTGCATGCTAGCCCAAACCCCTGGCACCAAGAATCATAGGGTGATATAATGAATTCTATGTGGCAGTAGAGTTAAAGTTAGATTTCTCTGTAGAAATCACTGTGAAACAAAATAAAATGAGAAAGCCATGAGCCCGTGGCTCATGCCTGTAATCCTAGCTACTTAGGAGGCTGAGATCTGAGGATCAAGGTTCAAAGACTGACCTATCACAAAAACACCTTAGACTCTTCTCTCCAATGAACCAATAGAAAATGAGAAGTGGGGTTGAGGCTAAAGACATAGGGCAGTAGCCTTGAGCTGAAGAGCTCAGGAAGAACAGCCAGGTCTAGAATTCAAGTCCCATGACTGCAAAACAAGAAAGAAAGAAAGAAAGAAAGAAAGAAAGAAAGAAAGAAAGAAAGAAAGAAAGAAAGAAAGATGGAAGAAAGAGGGAAGAAAGAGGAAAGGAAGGAAAGGAAGAAAGAAAGAAAGAAAGAATGATATTTAATTTCTTCAAAACTCAGACTATAAATGATTGAGCAAACAAGAAATAAGTCAGGGCATTATTCTCTGATAAGGATAATATCTTTTTGCTGGTAGGAAGAGACTGGTATTCAGAACCAGACCTTTCCACCAGAAATTGAGCCCAGTGGTAGAGTGCTTGCCTAGCATGCACAAAGACACCGGTGATTCCTTATTACCACATACATAGAAAAAGCCAAAAGTAATGACTTCATTGGTCGGGTTCTAGTCTGGATAGAACCCAAGGACAGTGGTTAGGTCCTAAGTTCAAACCCAGGAATGGAAGGAAAAAAAAACAACAAAGTTTCAATCAACATAAGAAAATTAACTAGACAATGAGCTGGAGATTTTCTGGTTTTCCATGGTTCTGAGGGACAGGAGTGTTAGAAAAGGAATTTTTATAAGACTTCAAATGGAAAGATACAAATTTCAAAATTCCCACAAATACCTAAATTGAGACTTTAGTGAGAAGTTGTAACTGAAGGGATTTAGGTGTAAGTCCTTACTCTCAAGAATCTTTCTTGCTTGGATCAAAGGC
Organism: Megascapheus bottae; assembly: GCF_031878675.1. NCBI lineage: Eukaryota > Metazoa > Chordata > Mammalia > Rodentia > Geomyidae > Megascapheus > Megascapheus bottae. The sequence continues at coordinate 61,319 of NW_028327368.1, read as the reverse complement.
AAACAGACATATAAACCAAACTTGTGGCCGCTGAATCTAGAAAAAATTCGTGTTCCTCACTTAATGGTTAATAAGCAAACAGCATTGAAACTGGGTAAGGTAATCGTATCTGCTACTCAGGACCTGAGACTCTTATCTGTAGTTAACTCTAGAAAACAGGAAGTGGGGCTGTAGCTCAAGGATAGGGGTTATAGTCTTCTGCTGAAGTGTTCAGGGACAGGGCCAAGGCCTATGAACTACAAAAAAAAGAGAAAAGGAAATAAAAGAAAGTTTTAAAAAGATGCAAAACAGCACAATATTTAGATTATTTCTCAAAAATAAAAGAAAGGCAGCTATTCCTCAATGTATAAACAAAACAGTATTTGAAAAAAAACAGCTGCAGGTATATTATAGGAAGTACTCAGCTTAAAACTGTAGCAATACATAGTTGGGTAATTTCAATAAATATTTCCTGTGATATAAAAAGAAAACTAAAACACAGAAAAACATTTTTGGTCATTGTAAAATATATTTTCTTAATATGTTAGGGAGAAAAGCATATATTTTTCACAAATCAATTTCCACTTTTATATTTTAAAATATCTAACACTTAGGATGGGAAAGTAAAGTCATTACCTTTACAGTAAGGAATATTTGTATCTCATGTATGTTTATGTCTTTTTTTCTATGACTCATTTTAGATGTCCAGGTAATGGAAAATGTGTTCAAACCTGCCAGGAAAGTCCACATGAATGTCTTTGTGAAGTAGCAGTTGAAAGTAGTATCGAAGTGGAGGAAAACGTGAGATTAGCAACAACTTTAAATTTGAGCTCTACACATAATCCAGAGCTGATTAGTAAAAACGGTAACAACTTAGGGGTGAGGACTGAGGAGTTCATTAAGTGTCAGAACATGCTTCTGTCTCCTAAACCTGATGAGATGCATGCTGCATATAGATCTCGTATGTCTCCTGTTCTTAAAAAATCCATCGGATATTCAGAGCATTTTATTCATGATTGTGACAGTCCAAAAGATCTGCAGGATCATAATTCTGTTCTCCCTGCCCAAGAAATTCTTCAGGGAGGGAGGAAAACTGCTAACTGTACTGTGTGATGAAAAATATTGTACTTAACACCGACCATCACTACACATCCGAAAATGTACACAGGAGAGACTCCTCATACATGTAGTAAATGTGAGAAATCTTTCAGTAATGAAATATGCCTTACAATACCTCAGAGCAAATATCCCGAGATATGTGATGCATACATCAAGTGTGAAAATTAATTTCTGAGAAGTTAGACATGACGCTCCAACCTAGATCTCCAAGAGAAGACAAACCTTATGAATATGAGGAACGTAATAAAATTTCTGCCTAGAATTCAGCTCTCAGCACACATCAGAGATCTCACACAGAAGAGAAATCTTATGAATGGGATAAATGTGGGAAGACTTTTAGACTGAAATCATACCACACTTTGCACCCGAGAAGACACACAGAAGAGAAACCTTATGAATGTAACAAATGTGAAAAGTCTTTCACCAGAAGATACACCTTCGAGTTCATCAAATAACACACACAGGGGAGAAACCTTATGTGTGCAACAAATGTGGAAAGACCTTCAAGTGGAAGTCATATCTTGATGGGCATAATAGAACACACACAGGAGAGAAAAATTATGCATGTAGTTATTGCGGAAAGTCTTTCAAATGGAAGGTAAAACTCCATGTTCATCAGAGAATATACTCAGGAGAAACACCTTATGAGTGTAACATATGTGGAAAGTCCTTCACACAGAAGCCAAACCTCAACATGCATAAGACAATTCAAACAGGAGAAAAACCTTATGAATGTAACCGATGTGGAATGTCTTTCAAATGGAAGTCTTCCCTCAAATTGCATCAGAGAACACACACAGGAGAGAAACTGTACGAGTGCATCAATTGTGGTAAGACCTTCAGATGAAAGTCACATTACAGAAGGCATAACAGAATTCACACATATTAGAAACCTTAGGAATATAACCAAATTTGAAAGTCTTTCATGCAGTATTCACCCTTCAGGAAGTGTAAGAGAGTTCACACATATGAGAAGCCTTAGCAATGTAATAAATAGGAAAGACTTTTTAGTCTGTGGAAGAAAACTCAGCTTGTGTCACAGAACCAACACAAGATCAAACCCTTAATGAATGTAGCAAATGTTCAGTCTTTTCTCCAGAAGGCACAAGTCAAGATTTATCACTAAACACCCACAGGATATAATCCTATGAATAACATGAAAGGGAAATTTTTTTGAAGAACTCATAGTTGAGTTTGCATGATACCACACAGACACAGGATAAAAATCGTATGAATATAAGAATATGAAAAATCCATCATGAACGCATGACTAAGTATAAAATGCACATAGGAGAGAAAAACCTTATGAATATTACAAATGTGGAAAGTGTTTGACATGGAAGGCATATTTCTGTGTTCATCACAAACCTGATTCCCATAGAAGAAAAGAAAACTAATGAATAGAACAAATGTGCAATGACTTTTAATCAGAAGTCAGTCTTCAGTACATTTCAGAACATACACAATAGAGAAATCCTGAGTAATGAAAAACATTTAGCTATATATAGAATCTCTGTATATGGGAGCATTAGGGTAAGTCTTCTAAACAAAGTCAACCTTCAGCAAGCATTAAGAGCACTCACAGAAGAAATAATAGCATGTAGGAAACCTTTGTCAGAAACCTCTAAAAGCTGCCTGTGTGGCTTAGTGGTAGAGTGCTAACCTATCAAGGATGAAGGCCTGGGTTAGATTCCTCAATACTACGTGAAAAGAGCAAGCCAGAAGCAGCACTGTGGTTCAAATGGTAGAGTGGTAACCTTGAGCAAAAGTAGCTCAGGCTCTGAGTTCAAGCCTAAGGATTGGAGAGACAGAGAGAGAGAGAGAGAGAGAGAGAGAGAGAGAGAGAGAGAGAGAGAGAGAGAGAGAGAGAGAGAGAGAGAGAGAGAGAGAAAAGAGAGAGAGAAAAGAGAGAGAGAAACAGGAACTTCTAAATTTTACAGAGATAGAGAAGGAGAGAGAGAAGGAGACAGAAACTAATTTCTAAACTTCACAGTCTTTCTATTTCCTTGCAAATTCGTCTATGTCATTCTTTCTGACAGAAGCACAGAATTCCATTGTGTAAAATACCATAATTGATGTACTCATCAACTGACGGGCATCTGGGTTGGTTCCATACCTTTGCTATAGTAAATAGTGCGGTGATAAATGTTATTGTTCTAGTGAATTTAGTATGTCCTATCTGGACGATTGGCAAGTAGTGAAATTGCTGGATCACAGGGGAGCTCTATGTTTAGTCTTTTTGGGATACTGCCATAGTGCTTTCCATAGTGGTTGAACGAGTTTGCAATCCCACCAGCAGTGTAGTAGTGATCCCTCCTGGCCACATCCCCTCCAGCATACGTTATTAGATTTCTGGATCTTGGCCACTCTAACTGGAGTGAGGAGGAAAAGGGAAAGAGGAACTGAAACTTTCTCTCCTTACAGATGACATGATTCTGTATTTAAAGAACCCTATAGACTCTACTCCGAAGCTGCTTCAGCTGATATAAAACTTTGGTAAGGTAGCAGGGTATAAAATTAACCCTCAATGTCAACTGCCTTCCTATATGCCAACAAATGAGAGGAATGAGCCAAGAATCAGGATAGCAACTCATTTTGCTATCAAAGAAATTAAAATACCTAGGAATTAACTTAGAATGTAAAGCACCTTTTTGATGGAACTATAAACCCTGGAGAAGGAAATTAACGCAGAACTGAGGAAATGCAAAAACCTATGCTCCTGGTTTGGAAGAAGTAATATTGTAAAAATGGCAATCTTTATAAGGACTATCTACAAATTCAGTGCAATATTCATCAATATCCCAATGTCATTCTTTAAACAAACAGAAGAGGAAATCCAAAATTTCACTTGGAATAATAAAAGACCCCTTATAGTCTGTCTTCTTGCATGATACATAATGTTTAATCTCACCTTCTCCACCAAAATCTCACCTTTCTCATTGAGACATAGGTGGCCCTGTTTACTAGCAGCAAAGGCTCAAACGCGCAGTTTCAGGTGTCACCACTGCCTCTGTTACTGGGTAGATCCAATTCTGTCAACGATTCTGAGGTCTGCTCTGGGAGTCTTGGTCACAACTTGTTCTGTGGCATCTGCTGCCAGCCTGTGCCTATTTGCTTCCTTTTCCTCCAGCAGCCTACAACAGGGAATGAAGTTCAGGCGCTGATGCTCTCCTTCATATGCAGGGCAGGATCAGCACAACCCTCCCTCATCTTCCTCTTCCAATTTTTGGGAAAAAATGTGCTGGCAGAAGTCCTCAGGTGTGGCTGATCCACACTTTTAATCCAGGCTGGTCAGGAGGCTGAGATCTGAGTATGGAAGTTCCAAGTCACCTAGAACAGGAAAGTCTGATAGATTCTTACTATCAAAAATAAAAACAGCTGGGAATGGAGTTTGGGCTCAAGTGGTAAAGGGCTAGTCTTGAGTACAAATGCTTAGTGCCCAGGCCCTGAGTTCAGGCTCCAGCACTGCCAACAACATCACTTTAGTGAGATTTTAGCTTTATCCATGTAGGCACATCTCACTGGAATCTTTGCTGGTAGAGATAGTCTTCATAATTTTGTCTCAAGGTAAAGGTCCTCCTGGGGTAGTACACAAAAGGTGTCATGGAGAGAGGAGCCCTACTTGCTCCAGGTTTGAAGATGGCATAGGTCAAGCCAGCATGGAGTTGGCACATCAGTCTTTTTCCTAGCACCACATACCAGTGAATGTCAAATGACATTGATTGTTGTGGGATTGTGTGATTGAAGTGCCCCATTAAGTGTAGTGTTAGCACATCCAAATTTGGATACCAGGAATGCTGAAATCTCAAAGCTAAGATTTCTGTTGGCTACAGAAATGCTGGTGTGTCTGTTATTCACTAAAAGTTCAGGTGCAAAGATTCTGAAGCTTGATGCCATGTGTTTATTCCATTTAGTAAAATCATTTTAATCCACTGTATAAGTTAAAACATGTGATAAGAGTCAGGGGTAGTGAAAACATTGTTCTTGAATTCAGGTGTCTGGCAGGGTAATGGGGGGGGTGTTGGTGGCTGGGACTATGAAGCTGGAGCTGCTATCAAACCATGGATCATGTTCCTCTTTGTCTGGGAGAAATGACTCCAAAGATGAAACTTGAATGGTGAGGAAAAGATGATGATGTACTCAGGAAATTTCTCCTAAACAAATGCTCATGTGGAAGTGGGATGGGGGCTGGGCATATCTGAGGCAGAGCTTAAGGGGGCTTCTCATGGCGTTGAGAACGTTCCTTGCGACTTCAGGCATGCAGCAGGGTATTTTAGATGGCCATTGTGAGATGGATGGAATAAGACCGGAGACAAGATGAATGCTGGATCCTGCAATGCTCTTGCATGAGTGGCTGGTGGCTCACCTGAAAGAACTAATTATGTCTAAAAAAGAAATCAGGAATTTGTTTTGATTAGATAATACCTGTAATCCGAGGCATATTCAGGATCCTGATCTTAGTATTGTGGTTTAAAGCCAACCCAGCAAGGGAAAAATGCATGAGACTCTTACTCCCAGTTTAGAGCAAGAACAAAGATTGAAGTAGAGCTGTGGCTCAAGAGCTAGAGTGCTACTTTGAGCAAAGAAAAGCTAAGAAAAAGCTCCAGGTCTTGAGTTCAAGGCCAGGAATGAAAGAAGGAAGGTAAAAAAGGGAAGTATGTGAGGAAGGGAAATATATAAATGAAACAGAGAAGGAACTAGAAATTTAAAACTAGAGAATATTTAAAAGTCATCAGTCCTCCTAAGAAAAGTGTTGGAGTATGGGTTCTACATGTGGTGAACTGGAAGCCCAGCGGTGACTTGTTAACCAAAGAGTCACCATGATGAGCAAAGGATAGAAATCTTCAAGAGCCTCTTAGTGGATGGAGTCACAGAAGAGAACCTCAGCTCCCATCCCATAGTTAGAAGTATATAGAGATGGGGAAGTTGGCATCACGTTGATGTCATTGTGTCCATGGAGACTGGAAGCCATGGCTCTGTGAAAGCACCATGTTCTGGTTACTGAGCTGAGAGGCTGAGGAGAGCCAAGTCCTGGCCATGAAGAAATCAGGGTGGCAGCAGAGCAACTCTGCTGCAGTGTGTGCCTGCTTGGCTGTTCTTATTCTGTGGTGGATCAGGCCGGAGCGGGTGATAGTAACTGTTTTGTGGTCACAGGCCCTTCACCAAGAGCTTCCTCTGGGATCCTCATAAGCTACAGGATGGCTGGTGGTGGGATGTGTGTGGGGTGGAAGTGACAGAGGGATGGACGCTTGGCAAGGTGGGTGAAGAGAGGAGAGGAATGATGAGAGCCTAGTTTATTGGTTTCCAAGGTTAATGGGTGGGAGGTAGAGAGGCATGATGGAGGAAAGATGGAGGCAGGGGAAGGTGGTGACAGAGTGAGGCCATCTGTAGTGCCAGCCTGGCCATCATCTGAAGCCCATAGGCAGCTTCCTGATCCCTCACTTTGTCCTGCTCCTTGTGGAGGGAATGTCACGTGTACCCAGAGCTAGGGGTGGGGCAATGATAGTAGCACCTGGAGAACCATTGGCCTCTACCTGGGTGAGGGGTGGTTATGGCTCCCATGCTGGGTGGCCTGATAGCTATAGAACAGATCTCTCCTTAGCTACCACAGTCAGTGGCTGCTCTCCATCTAGGGTTAGGGCACCTGCTCAGCCATCAGGACACCCCATGCCAGGACAGAGGCCTACAATTCAGATGGCAGCACAGGGGTGAAGATGATCTCACCTTAGCCCTAGTTACATGGCTGTCCCTGCATGCAGGACAGGATGAGCTGGGGGAAGATGTTCTCTGTGTTTTTCCACAGCCTATCCCGGCCTCTTCTTGTGTCTGATTAGACCCAGAGAGTACCAGGTTCCCTCTCATAGTCCTGGTTCTTTTTCTTTTACAGTCATGAGGCTTGAACTCAGGTCCTGGGTACTGTCCCTGAGCTCTTTTGCTCAATGTTGATGCTCTACCATTTGAACCATAGTGCCATTTCCAGCTTTTCCTTTTCATGTGGATCTCTGATATTTCCAGTGCTGTGCCTGCAGGGAGGCACTCACGCCACAGACAGAGCCACCTCTGCCGTGACTGTGACTGCCCACAACCCTCACACCCACTCCTTGCAAACCCCTCGACTCCAGTTTTAGCTGCTCTTGGACTGGGTGTCCAGCCTTCTCCTTCCTGCACTCACGAAGGGTCTACAATTGTCTTCCCAGGGTCCTTTCTTCTGCCAGCCAGAGTACAGACTGTGACCATCTTGACGATCACAGAGCTGAATGCCAAAGGCTGAGATGCAGAAGGGGGTGCCCCGGAAGCTGCACAGGGCCCATGGATCATCCTGTGCATCCCCCAGCCTGTGACTTCCCCCACCCACTTGGCAGGGAAGCTCCATGCCAACATCCTGATCCCTGGTCCCCTCCAATTCCATTCTCCCTTGGATTTTGCAGACTGTCTACCATCAGGATCTAAAATTCTATTCATCACTTTATGTCCTTATCACTGATTTGCTACTTTGGCAGGATCTCCCCGTGCCTGGAGAGTGGGCATGTCATGTACTCTCTGTGGAGAAGTTGCCCCAGGAGAAGAAATATGCACTTCATGTGAGTGTTGGACAGGGCAGGAGCGCTCCCTAAGATCAGAAGCCACAGGAGTGGTGCAGATGGGGGAATGCTAGGGGCCCAAGGGGACAGTGGGAGTTAGGGCACAGTTGGTTCCTTCTGCAGGTTTGACACCGCTTCACAAACCCAACAGAATGAGGTTCACATTACAGATGTCAGAGACAGTGCAGATTGCCAATGGGCGCAGGGGTCACTGTCACCCCCAGATGCTGGCTGCATGCTGGGATGCACGCAGAGATGTTTTCAAGATCAGATAAGGAGGATGTTGCAGGGTGTAACCATTCTTTTCAGATGGCTCTCTACCTCTCTTGAGCTTCATCTATATCTTTGGATTTTTCTTGGTAGTTAACTGGAAATGAGAGTTTCATGGACTTTCCTTTCTGGACTGGCTTCAAACAGAAGCTATGCACAGTTTTCAAACCATACCCTACTGAAGAAGGGAAGCTTGATCTGATGCTTAACTGGGTTGCACTTTGGCTCCGTTTGCTATGCCTCACAGGACGGGGCTCATCATTTGTAGACTAAGATCTCATGACCTTCAAAGCCAAATGCTACCTGAAAGTTCAGGGTCCCAGCCTATGTGTTGGGCCTGGGTGAATACATTCTCTGTTATGCTGGGTCATCAACCCATGTTTTAAGCTGGAAGTAGGCAGTGCCACATTTGATAAAAACATCTGCCAGAGATTGTCACCTCATGAAAGCAGATTCTAAATTTGTATTCCATTTCCTGTGGTGGAGAAATCCCCTCCAAGTTAGACAGGCTCACATCCACCTGCAGGTCACACTCCTAATGCACCCTTGAGTGTCCTCATGGTATTGGGATCTAAGTTTGTAGGGAATGCTGGTTTAGTCCATGAATTAGCTGGACAAGTGATGACAAACGTGTTGTGGATCAATATGAGAACAATTTAAAAGCCGTGGAGGAGCATCAACCTGACCCTCTGTGGTGCTATAAATCTGATAGGATGTTCCAGACTGAGAAACAATCACATGGCTTTGTGTTTGGCATCCAGACCTGTGAGTGCATGTCTTAGCTGTCAGCCAGTACAGAGGAGGATATGAATAAGTGAGTGGAGAGCATCTGTCAGACCCCTGTCTGGGGGCAGGTGGAGAGAACATAGGAAGGTAGATACCATGTCTGTGGTGGGGCCAAAAAAAGGGTAAAATAGGCAAGGGAACCAGGTACTGGTAGCTCAAGACTGTCATCCTAGCTACTCAGGAGTTTGAGTTCTGAGGATCACAATTCAAAGCCAGCCCAGGACAGAAACTCCATGAGACTCTTATCTGCAATAAACGACTGAATGCAAGAAGCTCAAGCTCAGTGACAGCATCCAGGCCTAGCGTTCAAAACCCAGGACCGGCAGAAAAAAGTATCAAAGGACAAGAAGCTGGCCAAAAGTTAGAGGGACTCTATCTTGAGAAACAATACAATGGTAAGTTGCACTCAGAAGACTTGCACAAAATTCTGGAAATGGCTGAGACCTATCTATGTATGTTTCCTGTTTGTCTAAATACATATGTTTATGCATTTATATATTAGTATAGAGAGACAGATCAATACATATGACTATACATATATACATAGCCAGACACTTATGGGTGGGTGGTATACTGTGTGAGAGTTTGTGTTTGTGTTTTGTGGATGGCTATCTCTATTTAAGAAAGATAGAAAATATGTAAATATCTTTAAAAAACTTGCTAAAATATAGAGAGTCATAAGCTCTTGAGGGAATCTGAAATGACAAGATTATTCACAGGCACGTTTATCCTTATGGATTCCTCAGCAAGTTTTAATTTTTTTCATTATTTTCTTTCTTTTTTTGAACCAGTGCTAAGGATTTCTCTCAGGGACCAGGTGCTGCCAATTACTAATTTTCTCATGGCTGGTACAAAAGGAACTGAGCCACAGTTCCACTTTTGCCTTATTTATTCTTGCTTAACTGAAGATAAAGATTTCTATCAGTGACTTTCTTTCAGGGGCTAGATTCTAACGAGGATCCCCAGACCTCAGCCTTCTCTGTAGCTACAATTAACAATATGAGAACCCAGCACTGGGTTCCAATGCACAGGGCAAGAAATTGAGTGAATCTCTCAACTCCAATTAGCTATAATAAGCTAGAATTGAAAGACCAATACCTTTGAGGAAAAGATGCTGAGGGTTATCACACAGGCCCTATGAGTAAGCCCTAAACCCTGTACACATGTGTGCATGCACACATTGGCAGATACACACACACATGCACACACACAATATCTCAGGCAATATTGTATTTTGAATTAATATCCAAAGATTGGACAACAGGATAGCAAGTAATAAAATCTGTTTTTCTTGTCTACATTGAGGGAAAGGGATAAGTCACAAGATGCAGAAGCGAAGAATTCAGAGGCAAATGCTGTGAGTGAATAACTTCTAAAAAGCACATTTCTTTTCTTTTCTTTTCTTTTGTTTTCTCTGCCATTCCTGGGGCTTGAACTCAGGGCCTGAGCACTGCTCTTGGCTTTTCCCAAGTCTAGCCCTCTGCCACTTGAGCCACATTGCCATATGGATTTTTATATCTGTGTGATATTAAGGACTCAAACCTAGATCTTCATGGATGCTAGGCAAGCACTCTACCACTGGGCCAAACTCTAAACCCCGATAAAGTATTTCTAAATAGTCATCATCATCATATCAAAATATCCTTTCTCCTACAAAGAATGAACACTTCTCTATGTCTGTAAGACTTTTTTTATGTCACCAATGCTTCTGTGATTTTCCCACTTGCATTTTTACAGATGACAGCACAGATATTCATCAGGAAGAAAAATAGATTAGGACTCAGAAACCTAACAACGTCCTAGTAGATTGAAGTGAAAAATATGTGCAAGATGGCCTGGGTGTTTCATCTATTTGTAGAGTGCTTGGCTACCACACAAAAAGACTCCGGTTTGATTCTGCAGTACCATATACATAGAAAACTCTGGAAGTAGTGCTGTGGCTTGGTGGGACAGCTATAGCCTAAAGAAAGCCTAAGAACAATGGTCAGGCTCTGAGGTCAAGTCCCAGGACAAGCAAAAAAAAATGTGCAAGAGGCAAAATGCAAGCTGAGAAGGCACTGTGAAGCAAAATGTCTTGTGAAGGATAAGGGGAATAGTGACAGTTAAGTTTGGATCTTATCTAAGAAAGGCTCCTTGAGCCTGAGACCAGGCTAGCACTTATGCCTAGTTAATGACTTGGGATTTCAACAAAAAGGTGTGCTGTTTACTACATCCATATGTGAGGTGGGAAGGGAGATTCAGCCTCCAGTATGTCTTTGGGGAGGTCTTCTGTGAGCAAGGAGCTTTGGTCATTGGGCCTTGAAAGGTGACCCTACCTCCCTCACAATGGAACAGAATATGGAACCCTGGTAACCAAGCCACTGTATGTGACAACCAGCTCAAGCCAGCTCCCTTGGCCTGTGGCTCAGGAACCAGAAAGATTTTGCTGTGCTGTTGCCAAAGGTCAGGATGCTCGCATCTCAGGTATGAGAGATATGGATGTCTCACATGAAGAAGTAGATGCTGGATCAGTGCCAAGCCAAAATTCCAGTATATCAGGCATTTCTCTAGGAAGAAAGCCAGGAAACTCCAGGGCAACTCAGATGAGGTATATTGAGAGGAAACCTGTTTGAACCCATCATCCTGCCCACAGACTACAACCTTCTTGTGTGCTTTCAAGTGACTATACTGAGATTAGAGTGTGTCATTTCCAATCTACTCTATTCCAATTCCTCAGTGTGAAGTGTGGTCCGATTCCTACGTTTGAAATATCCACTGTTTTGCCAACATAGTGTGATGGTAAGTCAGCTCAGACTCTGAATGAGCCTTGTAACCTATGGATCCTGGAGGAAGGCCTGTTGGAGATGCTGCTGACAAAGCTGATCCCTGCCTGCCGGAGCCAACCGGCAGCAAACCAGGGTTCGCAGATTGGGGTTCCTGTAATAGGGGACAAGGACTAGGAAGAAAAAGAAGAAAGACAGACACACCGGGTCCGGGATGTCCGCAGTCCAGGCAAAGACTGCCAAGCCTGCTCGTTTATTTTCCACTCCCCCTACTTCCCTCCTTCTCTCCCCGGGAACCTCCAGGTGTTACATTCATATGGTAATTCTCAGGTCATTTACATAGAATAGGGCCAGAAAGCAATAAGACAATATAGCCATCGTCTGATGCAAGTCAAGGTACAGTTTGATTCCACTCTGGCTCCCAACATGTCCCCCGTTTTTTATTTTAAAAGAAACACAAGTGCAATTTTTACTCTTTTTTATACCCCTAATTTATCCTGTCACATTTTCCAAAAATGACTTTGGTCCCTTGGTCCAACGGGGATTTGATGGGCGGAGATTCAACTTCCCTGACTTCTTCAAGCTGACTCAGGGGCGCCGTCTCCACGCTTGACCAGGGACCTTAAGAAGCCCAGCCTGTTTTATCAAGGGGTTGCAAGGATTAGACACCAGGAACAACAATCTACTCCAAACTAGAAATCATACTTGACATTCAACAACTGCACAGACCATCCTTGGCCACAACAGCGCAGCCTACCTAGCACCCATTTGCAAAGGCTTTTTCTTGATTGTCTGGGGAACTAAATTTCTGCAACCTTAACAATGCTTCAGTTGTCAGATCTAAACAGATTAATAGAGACACAAGCCTCAGATCCACAAACTTTTCCTGAATTTGTGGCTGGTGTCAATAATAAAAAAAATTCGCTCAATTAGGACTTTAAACTACCCACTATCACAGAAGATTGACAAGTTCCTGCCCAGTTATGAAAGGCACGGGCATTAGTGAGGCATGCTTACAAACTATTCTATGACCTCCCGGCTCAGATTAATTTGAATGGCCAAGCACAAGTGACTCTAAGATCTGACACCATCTCTGCCATCCAAGCAGAGGCTTTCCTGTCCCAGTAGTGTCTCTCCACACAGGGATAAACATCCCATTGGCATTTCACTTTGTTGGTTGCTGGATTTGAACTCAGGGTCTGGGCGCTGTCTCTCAGCTCTCCAGCTCAAGGCTAGCACCCTGCCACTGTGAGTCCCGAGCTTGGTGCTTGAGTGCTTCCCCCCAGCTTTTCAGCTCAGAGCTAGCACTCTGCCACTTCAAGCTCCAAAGCAACTCTGTCCCAGCATCCTGCTGGCAGATTAGACACCACAGTCTCACAGGGACTTTGCTTTGCCCGGGCAGGCTCAAAACTGTGGCTATCAGATCAATGAGTCCTACAAAAGACCACTTTACTCCAATTAGAAGCAACAAGGTGGTCAATTCAGAAATAGTCTCTAAGCATGATCTTACCTGGAACTTGGTGAGGGCCAAACTTACATCTGAATGAGGATCTGCTGTCCTTCTCCATGGGCCTTCTGGAGATTGCTATAAAGTAACTTACAAGAGTAAGCTGAAATAGCAATTAAGCAACCATTTTGGTAGTCCTAATTTTCCTTGTTTCTTTTTTTGAAACAAAGATTTAGGACAACATTACTTTTAAATTTTGTTCAGAAATCATTTCTAATTTTCTTAAAAACTTTTACACTTTTTAACTTAAACTCTTAACACTTCGGTCTTTATTTGCATTTGAAAAACCTTTAAGGCTAAAGGAATTCCCTTTGCCTCCAGGCCCTCTAAGGCTCAAGGCACTCCTCTTGCCTTTTAGAAAAAAGGGCTCTTTTGCAGTTTAGATTACTGTCTAGAACTCCAACAACAGTTTAAACTCAAATAACAGTTTTTTCCTAATTCAAGAACTATAGACATCAGTGCACCAAAAGTCTAAGTCTGGACTTAGTTTCCTCTCCTTTTTTAAAATACACCCAAAAGCATGGAGATAAACCTTTAAACATTCCTTTAAAATACTAATCACATTATCCACATTTTACCATCAGATTTCTAGTGTCAGTTTGCAAGAAAGGACAGGCAAAATTTCTGACGTTAATGAACAATTTTACATTTAAATTTCTAATACATGTTTCCAAACTTTAACTTAAAGTAATAAATCCCAAATTCCCTAACACCTCTGTGCTGAACAGGATACAATGTTTACAATGTAAACAGCTGTATGTATTGCAATACCAGATTTTTTAAAATGCAGATTTCAGGATCTTTAGAAAAATACTTTTTACCAGTTTTTCTTTAAAACAATGCAATAATACTTTTAAGATATAGGAAACATTCAAGCATAATAATTTTCTTGAAGTTTAGACTTAGATTTACCCAATTACCTTTGTTTCAAATGAGTTCAACCATTGTTTTATACAGCATGCTGACAATTTAACCTTGAACATGTTCACTCACTCATTCACACACATTCATACTCAAAGATCATAAAGTGCGCAAAATTAATATTGGCCGTTCGTTTTCCGGAAGTTTGTGTCAAGAGAGTTTTGCCAATTTTACTCTTACAGGTGAGAACCAGGTTCAAAACAAAACTTTTTGCAAGGCAACTTAGCTGGAATTTATTTTTCCAGGGCTTGTCACAACTGCAGACATGGGGGAGCGGCCATGCTAGGCCCAGAAATGTTCAAATAAATAACAAGGATGTGTGCTTGAGTACGCACAGAAAAACCATAAGGATCCATACTTAGAAATGGTACCAATTTTAAAGACAAAACTGGACAAGAAAAATATGTAACACGAACAAGACAGAGAAACGGAGACTTTTAAATAATCAGACATTGACATATAACAAGAAAATTGGACTCAATCAGATACACTTAACACAAAAAACATGAGCTCAAATGAATGTTTTCACCAAACAGTTATTTTTAGATTTAGACATGTCTTGCTGGTGGGACTCTCAGGTATGCCTTGATATTGACAAGAAACTCAGAAGGGGAAGGGGGGTCAAGGCGTCCCTTGACCACCCAGGCCTCTATTTTAGGCCCACAGTGCATCCCCTATTTTTTTTAAATAAAATGAAATAAAAAAAAATAAAAAAAAATAAAACAAAACACAGGCATACAGGAGGTCGGCCGACTTCTACTTACCTCTGGAGGCCTTTGCTTTTCACCTGGGCATCTTTTACAAAAAAGGTTATTAAGAAGAGGGATGGTAAAGACAAAATAATGTCACATATTAAATTGTGTAGAGTCAATGAATATGTTAAAAGGTCCCTACATAATAGTAAAAGGAGGAGAAACACAGCTCATATGAATGTGTGGAACAAGTGGATCAGTAGCAGTCCCAATTGACATGCACAAATAACTCAGGTCCTTTCCACGTCGCAGGATGCACCACTGGAGGGTTGGGGGTGTAGGCCCAGTGAGTCGCTGCTTGGATGGCCACTGTCACTCTCCACGATCCGAACGCAGCGTTCAGGCAGCCAGCGGGCGTCATTTTCTCCTTGTGAAAAAACACATACATGCCCTCGACCCCAGGTTAGAACAGGATCGGGTCCATGCCAAGCACCAGTTAGGGGATCCTTCCACTTTACTAAGGCAAAAGCACGCTGCTCTCTTTTTTCCCAGAATCGCTGAGCAGCAGATAAATTATTTGAATCCAAATTCAAAAAATTTAAAACAAATAAAGCATGATTAAGTATATTCACAGGGGTAGCGGGATACGACTCTCCTTTCTGTATTTTAGCAATTTGATGTTTTAATAATCCATTAGCTCTCTCCACGATGCCTTGACCTTGAGGATTGTAAGGAATGCCTGTAATATGAGTGATATTATAGGAACGGCAGAAGGATTGAAATGCTCGGCTTGCATAGCCAGGGCCATTATCTGTTTTTATTTGCGAGGGAATCCCCATCACAGCAAAGCATCGAATGCAGTGAGAAATACAATGTTTAGTGGCTTCCGCAGCAAGGGGGGTGGCCAAGATAAAATTAGAATAAGTATCTACAGTAACATGAACAAATTTTAATCGGCCAAATGATGGAACATGCGTGACATCCATCTGCCAAATGTGATTAGAAAGCAGTCCTCGTGGATTTATGCCTAAATGGGGGGCTGGTGAAAAAGGGACACAGTTGGAGCAAGTCTTAACTATTTGATGTGCCGCTTCTCTAGATAATTTAAACTGTCGGCACAAGGCTCGACTGTTTTGATGATGGATGGCATGTGACTGCTTAGCAAGTTCAAACTGAGTTAAGTAAACTCTGGTGGCGGAGTCAGTAACTGCATTGCCCTCACTTAAAGGGCCAGGAAGATTAGTGTGAGCTCTAACAAAGCCAAAAAAACAGGGGTGGTTGCGAGAACAAAGCAAAGTTTGTATTTGGCGAAATTGGGTCTGAATATTGGAGTTAGTAGTTCCAATAAAGGGAACAGTTTCTATGACTTGAAGAGCACGAATTACATATTGACTGTCTGAGTATAAGTTAAAGGGCTCGTCTTGTAACAGGACGAGTGCTTGTAAAACAGCCTCTAATTCCACCTCTTGGGCGGAGGAAAAACCTGTACCCAAGATTGAGTTTTCCCATTAATGGTCAAAGCAGCCGTTCCATTTGGTTCACTGCGGTGTTCACAAGGGAGCTAAGCATGATACAAGTGCACAAACTACTTTATTATGACTGGGACACCATGCCATTTCATTTCCCTCACAAGCTACTGGAGTCTCAACAGTGTGCTTACTGAGAAGTTGGATTTCAGGCATGAGTAAGTGGCTCCCAACTGCAGCCCTCACCTAGGTGACATCCTAGGAAATCCCATTTCCCAGTAAGAAATGAGGTGTCAGTACTAATGGCGGAGGCCTGTGAAATACTGGAGTCAGAGGAAAAGCTGGGGGCTGAATCACTTTTGAGCCATCAGGGAGGGATGGTGATAGCTTTGCCTGTTAGAACCTGAAAGCATTTACATTTTGGTGTGTGGTCCAGTGCTGCCACTTGAACCTGAACCCAGGTCTAAATGCCATCCCTTTGGTGTTCAAAAATTAGCACTGTACCATTTGAGTCATAGGTCAAGTTCTGGCTTTTTGCTGCCTAATTGAAGACAAGTGCCTTTAGATTTTACTGACTAGACTGGCTTTCCACTGTGATCTTCAGAGCTCAGCCTGCTGGGTGGCTAAGATTAGAGGAATGAGCATTTAGTTCTTTATTTGGAGCATTCACTTATTCATTTATTTAGAGCATTTACTTAGTTAATTTAAGGTGCGTTTGTTTTGGACAGATGCATAGAGGTCTCTCAGAAGCTTCTGGAAGTGGGGTGTAAAAGTCATCCTGTTCTCAAGTGTCTCTTACCCCCCTCCCAGCACATAAGTGCACATCTCTGCAGGACAGCCACAGCATTAGAGTCCTGCAAGAAAGGGGCTTTGGTAGAAGGCTCGGGATGGAGAGAGAAGGCTCTCACTTTCCTTGTACCGAATGTGCCCACAGCATCATGTGTTCCATCTATACGATGTGAATGGACTTCTACCCCAGTGATTTCTACGAGTTCAAGAACTGCCACACCCTGACACAACTCAAGCTCTATATGAGGCTCCACATGCCGGCTTTGGACCTGCTCTTCTAAACACATACTTTTTGACCAGCTGGAGGAATGTGCGACCAGTAAGACCAAGAAAAAGTACAAGTCCTGGTGTGGCTGCCTCAGAGCCTGTGAGTAGGAAGCCCATGTGGTCTAGATATTGGTTGGCCCTTACTTCTACGGAGCTTGGCAAAATGCCCTTTATGTGTGGTGTCAGCCAGGTAATATCTGTCCTCTGAAAGGACTCGGGAATAAGCACTCATTAGAAAGACCGTACACCTCCTCAGTGTTCAGTCCAAACTCCAGTTCTACAGGTTCCTCCATTAGATCCTCATGGAAGTTGAGTGACACTTCAACTTGCAGAGTGCACTCTGTCCATTCTGTACCTATTTCCATTCTTAGGTTTGGGTCATCCTGGAAGAGCTTATCCTGAACTCCAGATGAAAAACCCACCAATGGAGCTGGTGACTGATGGAGACTGGGAATCATCACTGCACTCCAGAAAGCATGGGCCTTCTGTAGAAATTACCAAACAGGTTTAGAGTCCTGTGGATATACCTTTTGCTCTGAACCCCATGTGTGACACAGTTGAACCTGTAGATACTATGGAGGAAGAAAAAGAGCAGCCAGATTTCCTTCCGTTTCCTTTCACACTCCACCCAGAGTCAGTCCATTTGAGTCAGAGTAACACTCCACTTATTGTGCAAGCTGAAGGGGCACACGCTGGGCTCATGGAAAATGTCCCCATGGGAAGCAGCAAGTGTACTCTCAATACTGGATTCATTGGAGGAAAATGAATCCATCCTCACAGAATATCCAGACCCATCCATCTCACTAAAAGAGACTCAATCTCCATTCGACAAACCAGAATCCATCCCCCTCTTAACTCAGGAAGGACATTCTGTTTCTCATGAGGAAGGAGACCCTTCTGAGGACTCTGAAGTAGAATTACTGTCTGAAGGCAACTTGGAGGCCAGTCTGGATTTAGAGCTTCCCTGTCCCCTTCCTAAAAAGACATCTCTTTATCTTGCTCTCATGATTCTTGTCAAGTATTCATTGTATTTACTTTGCTAACTATTAAACTCTCATTGTTAATATCATGGTGTGCAGTTCTTCAGTCCTTATTGTACTGTGTTTTATTGTCCACTTAGAATGTGAGACCTCAGACACCTAGGTCCTGGGTGGGCCAAAAACCAGAGAGGTCTGGTCCCATAGGAGACAACCTTACTGGATATACAGGGAACTATGAAATGCATGGAATCACCAGGAATCCAAGCCAGGCCTCCATGGAAAGACAAGTCAGCTACCAAAGCTTAAGGACAGAGAAGATGCCTGGAAATGTGTTTTGTCAATCGGGAGAAGTGCCAGAGTAACTGTAATATTATGTGGGACTCTGTTCTGTGAGTTCAAGTCTATTTATATATCCATTGTGCTTTGTACAAATATTTAAGAAAATTAAAACTCCACAACAGCATCAAAAATCTACTTTGAATTTGAATGTGGCCTAGTTGTAGAGTGCTCGCCTAGGATACAAGAAGACCTTGATTCAATTCCTCGGCACTGCATACACAGATAAAGCAGATGGGGCACTGTGGCTCAGGTGTCACAGTGCCACCCTTGAACAAATGTGGCCAAGGACAGTTCCTGGTCCCTCAGTTCAAGCCCCAGAACTAGCCAAACAAGAAATCATACCATATTCCACACATTTGGAAATAAATCTGTTTTATCTAACCCTACTTCTTTTTTGCCAATCCAGGGTGTGTGCCACCAAGCCAAACTACTGGCCCCCAACCTTACTATTTTTAATCATTTAATTTTTTTACATAATCATATTTCATGCTGTCTGTATTAATACCATAAACAGTATGCTTAGTGTAATAATGTTAAAGGTAAAACTTAAGAAATTAATAACTAAAATTCCTTTTTTATTAGTTTTATAGCATTACTACAATTTTATGAGAAAAATTACCTAGAATGTTTATTTTATAGTTCAAGTAATCCATTTTGATAAATATATCAACCTACATCATTTATTTGAACACATTTTAAACTATTTTTTTCAGGAATGAAAATACATATATATTTGATGTAAATGAAATTTATGACTTGGGGGAAGGGAAAGAGAAAAGGGGGGAAGGGGTAACAGTGTTTACAAGAAATGTACTCTTACATATGTAACAGCAATCTCTTTGTATATCACCTTGACAACAAATTTTTTGAAAAGTACAATAAGTTTTAATGTCTACTTTGGGCAGAATTTTTTTTGCCAGTACTGTGCTTAGACTCAGGACCTGAGCACGACCCTTGTTTTTGGTTTTGTTTATTCTTAAGCCGCAAGTTCTATCACATGTGACACAGCACCACTTGTATCTTTTTTATCTATGTTGTGCTGAGGAATTGAACTTGGGTCTTCATTCATGCTCGGCAAGAACTCTTCCACTAGGCTTAACTTATGGCCCCAGTGGGAAGGAAGTTTTCCATAAAATATGTAGGAAATACGTACACTAAGGAAAAGCCATCAAAAATAGAAGAAAAATTATATACTTAGATAACGACATGCCAGTATTATGGCAGATCTCTGTAATTCTAGCTTCAACAGTGGCCTATTTGGACCAGGAGTTGGCTGGCTGAAGTAAAGTGCTATCCTTGAGCAAGCCCTAGGACAGTGCTCTGGCCATGAGTTGAAGCCATAGGACATGCAAAAAATAATAATCTAATGCCCGTGACTGGTGGCTCACCCTGGTAATCCTAGCTACCCTGGAGGATCGAGGTTCAAAGACGGCCCAGGCATAAAAATCTGTGAGAATCTTATTTCCAAATAATCCTGAAAATTCAAAATGACAATGTGCCTCAAGTGGTAGAGTTCTTGCCTTGAGCTGAAGAGCTTAAGGTAAGCATCCAGGCCCAGAGTTCAAGCCCCATGAGTGAAAAAAAGAAAAAGAAAAAGAAAGCCCTTATCTAAGGCTGGACTGCACACTAGTGGTAGTTTGCTTGCCTAGTATGAACAAAGCCCTGTGTTCAATTACTCTGTACCACTTACACCAAAAAAAAGCTGGAAATGATCTCAGAAGGTTGGGTTCTGAGGATCACAGTTCAAAGCCAGGCCAGACACTAAAGTCCATGAAACTGTTACTTCCACTTAAGCACCAGAAAAGCAGAAGTGACACACTGGCTCAAGGTGTTTAAGGTTGTAGCCTTGAGCTGAAGAGCCCAGGGACACAGCCGAGGTGCACAATTAAAGTCTTACAACGAAAAGAGTGAGAGAGAGAGAGAGAGAGAGAGAGAGAGAGAGAGAGAGAGAGAGAGAGAGAGACAGAGAGAGACAGAGAGAGAGACAGAGAGAGAGACATAGAGAGACACAGAGACAGAGACAGAGAGAGACAGAGACAGAGAGAGAGAGACAGAGAGAGACAGACAGGCAGACAGACAGAGACAGAGAGACAGAGACAGAGACATCAAACAGTCATGCACTGCTGGCTGAAGCGTGTAATTCTACCTACTGTGGAGGCTGAGATTGGAGGATCTTGGTTCAAAGCCCAAAGCCAGCCTGGACACATATGTTTGTGAGGCTTACATCACCAATTAACTACCAGAAACCAAAAATGGAGCTGTAGAGGAAGAGCACTAGCCTTGAGCTGAAGAGCTCAGGGACAGTGTCCAGGCCCAAAGTCCAAGCACCATGATGAATCAATAATAAAAAAAGAAGATAGCTAATAGTAATGATGAATAATTTTGGGCTGGGAGTTTGGCCTAGTGGTAGAGTGCTTGCCTAGCATGCACGAAGACCTGGGTTCAATTCCTCAATACCACATACATAGAAAAATGCTGGAAGTGGTGCTGAGGCTGAAGTGGTAGAGCCCTAGCCTTGAGAAAATATAAGGACTGTGCTCAGTCCCTGAGTTCAAGCCCAGGACTGGCCATATCAAAAGTAGTAGAGCACTGGCATTGAACTGAAGATCTGAGGAACAGCCCAGGCACAGAGTTCAAGCACCGCAAACAACAACAACAAAATCTATGAAATGGCAGTGGTGGTTTTAAGCTAAGCAAAAATAGAGTAGAAACTGGTAAAATACATATTTGTGTGTAAGCAAAATAGCCAGACTTATGCATTAGAACAGGATAGCAACTTGAAAAAAAATTTGTTTTCCATCTCACTAGGTCCTGTCTCTTAATTTATTCAAGTAAGTAAAATGCTGGGTTTTATAATCATTGCTCTGAATATTAGAAAATCAGAATATCTCTCATTAACCAACAAAGACCAGGAACTGGGGCTTCGTTCAAATGGCCGAGTATCAGGCAAGAGAAGAAAAAATTGAAGTAAGAACTTGAAGTTCTTGATCCAGAACCTGCATAGTAACAGAGCAGCAGCCTGGTGATGGTACCTCACACCTATAATCTTAGCTACTCAGGAGGCTAAGATCTGAGAATCAAAGTTTAAAGCCAGCCAAAGTACCCAGTTAACTGCCAGAAAAACCAGAAGTGGCACTGTGGCTCACAGATTAAAGCACTAGCCTTGAACTGAAGAGCTCAGGGACAGTGCCCAGTCCCAGAGTTCAAGCCCCACAATTGACAAAAATCAAACAAGCAAACAAAACTCACAAAGAAGCCTGCAGACCACAGTGGTTCTGCTGAGTCTCTCCTCTATGGGGATCAGGAAACATTTCACTTTTTCTGTCTCTTCCCATCTCAACTTCATACTAAAATAAGACTGTGTTGAACGTTTCAATTTATAAAAATGTTTTTCATGAGGCACACTGAAATATTCATCGCTTATATCTCAAATGAAGATAGTTGATTTGGGGCTGCATTGGTAGAGTGCTAGCCGTGAGCAGAAAAGGTCAGGGATAGAGCTGAAGCACTCAGTTGAAGATCCAGTGCCAACACACAAAAGAAAATATGCACTTTATACATATTTTCTAATTTCTTAATGAATTTTTCAGTCTGTATAAATATAGTGTACATTCCTTGTTACTTAAATAAGATTGCTCTTTTTTTTCTTTTTGCCAGTCCTAGGGCTTGGACTCAGGGCCTAGACATTTTCATTGGAGTGGCTTGCCCAGGTGAGTGCTCTGCCTCTTGAGACACAGCGCCACTTCTAGCTTTTTTCTGAGTATGCGGTACTGGTGAATAGAACCTAGGTCTTCATGCATTCTAGGTGAGCACTCTACCATTAGGCTACATTCCCAGGCAGTGAGATTCCTCTTACAGTCATTGTATGTTCACAGAGTTTGATCTCACACACTGTAGGGCCCTGGTTGGCTTTGACCTGTGATCCTAAGCCCAGAGCCTCCTAAGTAGCTGAAATTAAGTTGTGAGCCAGCATGATGGCTTCCATTCTTTTGTCTACAAAAATATATGTAGTTATCTAAAATATATCTATAGCTGAAAAAAATGAATCTCTCCCAAACAAATCTTCAAGAAACAACCATCCTATTAAAATGTGGGCTAAAGACTTAAAAGAGTATTCTCTGAAGAAAAAATTAAAATGGGCTTTGACACATGAAGAAATGCTCCATATCTCTAGCAATAAGGGAAATGAAAATCAAATCAACTTTGAGATTCCACCAGACTCCAGTCAGAATGGCCATTATCAAATAATCTAATAAGAGATACTGGTGGGGAAGTGACCAGGGGGGATGACACCTACACTGTTGGTGTGAGTGTAAACTCATTCAACCACTAGGGAAAGCAGTGTGGTGGTTCCTCAAAAGACTGAACATAGAGCTCCCCTATGATCCAGCAAATCCACTACTTGGCATCTACCCAATTGTCCAGAAAAAAAGGGCATACTAAAGCCACTAGCACAATGATGCTCATTGCAGCACTATTTACCATAGCAATGATATGAAACCAACCCAGATGCCACTCAGTAGATGACTGAATCAAGAAGATGTGGTACTTATACACAATGGAATGCTATGCTGCCATCAGAAAGAATGACATTGCCCCATTTGTAAGGAAATGGAAAGACTTGGAAAAATTCATTTTAAGTGAAGCAAGCCAGACCCAAAGAAACATAAGCTCAATGGTTTCCCTCATTTGTAATAATTAGTTCACATCTAGGACTCTCCTAGCAGAGGATTACAATAACTCAAAAACCTAGGTATATAAGGTCATATAGGATGAGACTAAATGAAAGGATCTCTAGGATATGGGAAAAAGAGCTATATCTTGTGTCATCGTTGCTCTTAATCTTGTGTGATTTTTGTCCTTAATCTACTATGTTATTTCTCATCTCTTATTTTGCCATTTGGTTAATGTCAGATTGTTACTGTATCTGATTTTTTCCTTGGCATATTGTATATATGTTTATTTGTTTATGTCCAATAGGAAAGGGAAGGGGGGAAACAAGATGATTGGGAAGGGGAGGGGAGAGGGAACTGGGGACAAAAACATGTGGAGTGGAATAAATGTGTGAAAGAAGTAATGCAGTCCACTACCTGTAAATGTAATCGTAACCCCTCTATACATTACCCTGAAAATAAAAAAGAGACTATAAAAATATCTGTAGAAAATGAGGCTGGATGATGGAAACACCAGATGCCCTACTGCAAAAAATGTGATACACGCGCATACACACACACACACACACACACATACACATACAATGGAATGATACATAGCCAACCGACAAGATAAAATAATGGCATTCTCGGGGAAGTGGATGAAAAGGAAAAAAATCATATTAAGTGACGTCAGCCAAACTCAAAGGAACATAGGCCCAAGAGTCTTCCTCTTTTGTCAAATTCAGTAGAAACCTTGGGCTCTGCTACCAGAGATTTACAATAGAACAGAATGTAGAGACATCGTGAGAAATAGTATGACACTAAATGTAAGGACCTTCAAGATAAAGAAACAAAACTCATATAATGAGTGATTGTTGTCCTTAATGAACTATGTGATCTCTTATCTCTTTTGCTATCCCTTGGATATATCATATTGTTACAATATTTCACCTTGTTTTCTGATATATTTCATATGTGCCTAATTGGTTATTTGAAATTGGATAGGGAAGGGGGGAAATGAACATGAGTGGGGATAGGAGAAGGGAAATGGGGACCATATCATTACATGGTGTATCAAAGTTTGAGAAGTAAAGCACCTTCTATCTGGTGAATATAATGTAACCCTTTTATAAATTACAATAAAAATAAATACGTAAAAAGATGATCTGCACAGAAAAAAATAATAATGGCATTTTTGGGGTAGTGGATGAAATTAGAGTGAATCCTGTTGAGTGAGATAAGTCAAGACCAAGGAACAAAAGGTGCATGGTATCCTTAAGATATGGATATTAGTTTCAAACAGTAGTAGAGCGATGATTGAATAGTTGATACCCAAAGTTCTGGACATAATTTTGGAGATATAAACATAACTACATAGACATATAAATCTAGGATAGACTATACACTCTATATACATGTGTTTTATTATAGATTAATCTGTATCTATGACATACAAAGACTCAGCTCAATTTTTACTATATTCTAAAATTTATGTGCCAGTGATTGTATAGCGTTTCCCTTCTTGAATACTTGTTGGTTAAACATGACATTTGAAAAACGATGTAAAATTCAATGTTAATAAATTTTTTTAAAAAAAGAGGCTAGAAGTAAATACCACTAATGTACTTGCTCTAAGTGGTACAGAAATTTTCTTAATGAATGAAGGAGTTTTATTACATCTTTATGCAATTATTTTAGTTCTGAGTGTTCTACACTCAATGCTACTTCTGGAAAGATGATATAGCTGACTGTGTAGATGGTATGAAGACATACTGGCCTAAACGTAGAATAAAGCATTGGTAAGTGGCTGTTAGCTGTCCAGATTCTACTGGAATATGTGGAATGAATTTATTAATCACAATGCAGGCTCTTAGTCAGATCAGGATCAAGATTATGTGGTTCCATGAGATGAATGAGGAAAGATCAGAAAAATCTACTAAGATATCCAGATATACTTTTGAAACTAAGGTATCTGGACTCCTTTTTTTTTCTTTCTTGGTGGGGAGCTTGAACTTTGGACCTGGGCAAGGTCTCTTAGTTCTTTTTCCTCAAGGCTAATGCTGTACCAGTTTTAGCCACAACTCCACTTAGTTTTTGGGTGGATAAGTGGAGAGAAGAATCTTACAGTTTTTTTTGTTTTTGTTTTTTTGCTTGCAAAAGCTTTGAATCACCTTCTCCCAGGCTAGTAGAAGAATGACAATTATGACCCTCCAGCGCCTGGCTAGTGATTTTTTGAAAATTGGACTTTCTTCCAAATCACGTAACTGGTTCCTAGCAAAGTTTTGAAGCCTGACTTAAATGTGCCATATTTTTGTCACTTGGAGGCACTCTGTGCTGCACGTTAGAAATCTACCAGCTGAGTCACAGTGGCACTTCCAGTTTTTGTTCATGTGGTGCTGAGGAATGGAATCCAGGGTTTCATACATGCTAGGCAAGCTACATTTTCAGCCCAAGGTTTTATGTTTTGTTTTTTCAGTGTTGTTGCTTCTAAGGTACTGTATGATGTTCTTGATTTTCTTTGCTTTTTACCTCTTTTCTTTTTTTCCCTTTAGTTTTATTCTCTGTAGTCACTGTGTTGAATTCGGGTACCTATGTCTTGTACATAGGTTTATGTGATTTGGGAAAGGGAAAGTGTATAATAAAATGGTAAAAAAAAAAAAGAAAGGAAAAAATATGTACCAATTGAATAGTGATATTCGGAAGACACTAAACGGAAATGAACTGAACAATCTGGGTGGAGAGGGGGCTGAGGGTAGGAAAGCAGAGAAAAATGAGGGAGGGCATAACAATTTTCTTAAGAAATGTGTTCATTACTTATGTAACCGTATGCCAACTATATATTGACTTAACAAAAAAAATTAACTTAAAAAATAATTTAGCCCGGTATGGTGGCTCACACTTGTAAATGTAGCTACTCAAGAGGCTGGGATCCAAGGATAGCAGTTCAAAGTCAGCCTGGGCACTGAAGTCCATGTGACTCTTATCTCCAATTAACCACCAGAAACCCAGAAGTGGCCCTATGGCTCAAGGGATAGGGCAGTAGTCTTCAGCTGAAAAGCTCTGTGACAAGACCCAGGTGCAGAATTGCAATTCCATGGCTTGAATGATGAATGATACTAGCCAGACTCTGTGCGCTCACACTTGGAATCCTATCTACACAGAATCAGGTTTGAGTCCAGCCCAAACAAATTGCATGATATTCTGATTTACAGTTCATTACCAAAAATCTGGAAGTGGAGCTGTGGATCAAGTGGTAGAACACTAGCCTCAAGCAAAAAAAAACATTTAAGGACAGTTCCCAGGCCCTGGGTTCAAGTCCCAGGACTTGGATAAAACAAACAAAATGTGACGCTGAGTCCTCCATCATTTGGTGTTATAGTTCAATATTCTTGATATGCGTCTTAGAAATTAAGTCCCTAGCAAATACTCTCCCCTGAAATTCTGCTTCATAGCTGATTCATAGAATTTCAGCATCATTACTATCACCTTCCAGTTAGCATAGCAGTCTACTACTGAAAATTTGAAGAAAACTTTTGAGTAGTCCTAATAAATCTGTGTATCATCTGCACACACATCAAATCAGCAGCAGCTATGTTCTGCTATTATCTAAATGTATTTAATCCCGTCTTGAGTTAATGAGCCTTAAAGAGTAAAACATATGAAATAGTTATGAAACTAACAGTCACCATTCTTCTACCTAATATTTTAATATAAGTTTATAAATGCAAGGACTATTCTGAAGTGTGCAGAAGATAGCTTCTAATTATAATATTCTCATGAAGTATAGTTTTTAAGAAACATGTTGCTTGCTTTGGGAAAGCAAAGGCAAGGAAAAGTGATATAGGTAAGTTCCCTATTTATCAGAAGTAAAATACTATTGGGTTTAGATCAACTTCATTCATTCCGTGCTGATGAAACAAATATTTGCAATTCCTGAGGCCAATCACTTCATTGTGATGCACAATCAGCCAGCTTAGATCAATCTTCCAAAAAAGGAAAGGAACAAAGGAGAAGCAATTAAGGTTTCCAAAATGAACCAGGTGGTGGTGGAAGCTCACACTTGTAATTCTATCTACTCAAGGCCTGAAATCCAAGGATCTGGATTAAGTCTGTCTGGGATGAAAATATTCCAGTCTGAAACATCATCTCTGTTATCACAGCCCAGCTGATACCTCTGCCCAACAGGTTCCAAACACCAAAGTCCATCTCCTATCTGAAATGCTAGCAAATGTACTCACACATATTTTCCTCTTTGGGAGATAGTTGAAACATGTACCAGAAACATTTCCCTGGCTTCAGAGTGGAAGTGGAAATATATACTCACTAGAAGCCCATCTAGTAAATTACAGTCAATCATCATTCCTCACATCTTGTTAGTTAAATTGAACAATGAGTGTTTGGATCAGAAGCAATGTGTATGAGCATACAGGTTGTAAAAGTACTGTAATCCTAGCTACTCAAGATAAGCTGAGACCTGAGGATTCCAGTTCAAAATCAGTCATGCAATAAATTCCATAAGATTTTTACCTCTAATTAACCAGCAAAAAACAGAGCGTTGAATTGTGCTTAAAATGCCACAGGCTTAAGCTTTGCATAAAAGTGCTAAGGGGTAGCATTCAGGATGCCAACTCTCTCCACTCCTTTTTAACACATTACTAGAATACCTAGGCAGTGCAATAAGGCAAGAAGCAAGCATAAGGGGGATCCAAGTAGGGAAAGAAGAAATAAAACTATCCCTCTTTGCAGATGACATGATTCTGTATTTAAAGAATCCTATAGACTCTACTCCCAAGCTCCTTGCGCTGATTCAAAGCTTTGGAAGGAAAGCAGGCCATAAAATCAACCCTCACAAATCAACTGCCTTCCTTTACGCCAACAGTGAGAGGAACGAGGCAATAATCAGGAAAGAAACTCCTTTCACAATAGCCTCAAAGAAAACAAAGTACCTAGGAATTAGCTTAACTAAGAATATAAAGGACCGTTTAGATGAAAACTTTAAAACCCTAAAAAAGGAAATTAAAGCAGAACTAAGGAAATGGAAAAACTTCCCATGCTCCTGGATTGGAAGAAGCAACATTGTGAAAATGACAATCTTGCCAATTGCTATCTACAAATTCAATGCAATACCCATCAACATCCCAATGTCATTCTTTAAAGAAATAGAAGAGGAAATTCAAAATTTCATATGGAATAATAAAAGACCCCGTAAGCAAAAACACTTCTTAGCAGAAAGAACAGCGCTGGAGGAATTTCAATTCCATACTTTAGACTCTATTACAGAGCTATAATCCTCAAAACAGCTTGGTACTGGCACAAGAACAGGCCTGACGTCCAATGGAATAGAACTGAGGATCCAGATATTAAACCACAGACCTATGTCCAGCTAGTCTTTTACAAGGGATCCAAAAAAATCGAATGGAAGAAAGATAGCCTCTTCAACAAGTTGTGCTGGCAGAACTGGTTAAGCACCTGCAGAAAACTAAAGTTGGATCCTTCTTTGTCACCTTGCACTAGAATTAACTCCAAATGGATCAAAGATCTGGAGGTAAACGCTGACACACTGAAAAGTTTACAGGAAGGAATAGGAGATACACTAGGCCTCCTTGGCACAGGTCGAAACTTTCTTAATAAGGACCAAGAATCACAAAAAATCAGAGAAATCCTGGACAAGTGGGACTGCATTAAACTGCAGAGCTTTTGTATGGCAACGGATATAGCTAGTAAACTAATCAGGAAGCCTACAGAGTGGGAGAAGATCTTCACCAACCAAACAACGGAAAAGGCCTCATATCTAAAATACATCAACAACTCAAAAAATTGAATCACTCCAAAACTAACCTCCAAAGTAACACCCATCCCATTAAATAATGGGCCAAAGACTTAAAGGGAGTCTTCTCTAAAGAAGAAACAAAAATGGCCTATAGACACATGAAGAAATGCTCAACATTTCTGGTCATAAAAGAATTGCATATCAAAAGAACTCTAAGATTCCACCTCACTCCAGTTAGAATGGCCAGGATCATGAAAACGAATGACAACAGATGCTGGAGGGGATGTGGCCAGGAGGGATCACTACTACACTGTTGGTGGGAGTGCAAACTCGTTCAACCACTATGGAAAGCAGTGTGGCAGTGCCTCAAAAGGCTAAACATAGAACTCCCCTATGACCCAGCAATTCCACTACTTGGCATTTACCCAACAATCCAGAAACAAGGGCATACTAAACCCACTAGCACAACAATGTTCATTGCAGCGCTATTCACCATAGCAAAGATATGGAACCAACCCAGATGTCCCTCAGTTGATGACTGGATCAACAAGTTGTGGTATTTGCACACAATGGAATTCTATGCTGCTTTCAGAAAGAATGACATCGCCCCATTTGTTAGGAAATGGAAAGACTTAGAACAAATCATATTAAGTGAAGTAAGCCAGACTCAAAGGAACTTAGGCTCAGTGGTTTCCCTCATTCGTCATAATCAGTAAATATCTTAGGCTTTACTAGCAGAGATTTGCAATAGAGCAAAAGGCCATTTATAAGGCCATATAATGTGAAGCTAATTGAAAGGACCTCCAGGATATTGAAACAAAAGCCATATAATGAATGATGTTTGTCCTTAATGTATCATGTTGTCTATCATCTTCTTTGCTGTCCCTTGGTTATCCCATATTGGTATAGTATATCACTTTGTTATCTGATATATTGAATTTATTTGTATTTGGGTATTTGAAATTTGATAGGGAAGGGGGGAAAACCAAGATGGGTGGGGGGTGTGGGGTTGGAGGGAAATGAGTACCAAGACATGTGAAAGGGTATTAATGTATGAGAATTAATGCACCTTCTACCTGGCAAATATCATGTAACCCTTTTACTAATTACAATAAAAAATGAAAAAAAAAGAAAGTTGTAGTGTGTGGAGAGGATGATGGGGTCAAATACATTTCTTCTTAGAAATTTACCTCATCTGGTTGCCCTGGATTTTCCTGGCCTTCTTCTTAGAGAAAGGCCTGTTATACTGGATTTGTGGCTTGGCAAAGATCTAGCATGTACATCCTCGAGTAAGACATCCACAACTTCCATGCCTGAGACTCGAGTTTCCTGACCTTTGGCAACAGCACAGCAACATCTTTCTTCCTCCTGAGCCACAGGCCAAGTGAGCTGGCTTGAGCTGGTTGTTAGTAATAGTGGCTTGGTTACCAGGGTTCCATATTCTGTTCCATTGTGAGGGAGGCAGGGTCACCTTTCAGGGCCCAATGACCAAAGATCCTTGCCTACAGAAGACCTCAATAAAGACATACTGGAGGCTGAATCTCTCCTCCAATCTCACAATATACATGTGGATGTAGTAAACAGCACACCTTATTTGTCCATTCCCAATGTCTTCCACTAGGCCCAACTACCAGTCTGGTCTCAGGCTCAAGGAGCCTTTCTTAGGTAAGATCCAAACTTAAGGGTCGATATTGCCCTCATCCTTTACAAAACATTTGCTTCACAGTGCCTTCTCTGCCTGCATTTTGCCCCTTGTCGAATTTTTTTTTGTTTTTGCTAGTCTTGGGACTTGACCTCAGAGTGTGAACATTGTTCTTGGGCTTTCTTTAGGCTTTACCTGTCCCACCGAGCCACAGCACCACTTGCAGCGTTTTCTATGTATGTGGTACTGAGGAATCAAACCTGAGTCTTTTTGCGTGGTAGCCAAGGACTCTACCACTAGGTCAAACACACAAGGCATCTTGCACATATATTTGACGTCAATCTACTAGGATATTATTAGGTTTCTGTACCCTAATCAATTTTTTCCTGAAGATTAGTTTGCTGTCATATGTAAAAAATGCAAGAGGGAAAAACACAGAAGAATTAGTGAAATTTAAAAAAAAGCATTACACACATAGATAAGTGTTCATTCTTTGTAGGAGAAAGGATATTTTGATATGATGATGATGACTTTATAATTACTATGTCAGGGTTGAGAGTTTGGCATAGTGGTAGAGTGCTTGCCTAGCATCCATGAAGATCTGGGTTTGATTGCTCAGTATCACATAGATAGAAAATCTAGATGTGGCACTGTGGCTCAAGTGGCAGAGTGCTAGGCTTGAGAAAACCCGAGGACAGTGCTCAGGCCCTGAATTCCAGCCCCAAGACTGGCAGAAAGATAAAAGAAAATAAAAATGCTTTTTACAAGCTAATTCACTCACAGCATTTGCTTCTGAAATCTTCGCTTCTCCATCTTGTGAAATACCCCTTTCCCTCAAGGTAGACAAGAAAAACAGATCCATCCCATGGTCCACTGTGAGACCACTGGTTGGGATATGAGCTAGTCGTGCAGCAACACATAAGTTTTATTCTAATACTTTCCAAACTTGTACTCAAATATGCTACCTAATTACCAACTTAGGTCAGTTATCCTTATGCTATACCTTTTCTTCCGGACTACAATATTCTTACACTCCTACGTTAATCCTCTTGTAACTCCCCTGATCTCTCACTTTTTTTTTCTATCTGTGGACCTCTGCTCGTCTTTCCCTCCTTATACTGCACGAATCTACACTTGATGACTGTTAAGCAATATTGTATATGTAGGTGGTTAATTATTCTCTAGGCTCAGAGGGACTTAAAAACAATAGAGATTGGATTGAGAGGCTTATTGTTTTGGGTATAAATCGCTTATCAGTGGTTGTATTAGACTGGTCTGTAAGTGCACAAAAAGAAAGAGTGATAATACCAATCAAAACTTGTGAACATCTAGTGTCTGCCAGCTACAGAGGTCTAGGTTGGTTATATCTGAAAAACTGTAATCGTATTTAGTAGTAATCTTGCTCCCATTTTCAAATGGGCAGAACAAGAAACTCAAGAAGAATGTCAAATCAAGAAACAACATCCCCCACCCAATGTAAACAGACAATGGAACAGTCACTGGCAAACCTAGAGGAGAGTCTTCCAAGTGCTACACAAATGCAATTGATAAACATCATTAATGGAAAATGTGAAAATATAAAGAAAGAGATAATGGAGGAAGCCCTAACTGAACAAGAGGAAAGCATAAACAAGGTGATAAGTGAAAAGAAGGAGCCATAAAGGAGGCCATAATAAAGGTTTTTCAAAGAAAGATGGATGAATTCATAGAATCCACAAATCAAAACGTGACCAAACTGCATCAAATGTCCAAAGAAAATAAAGCTACTGAGCTAACCACTCAAAAGGAATTCAACGAGATACAGAAATCCATACGGGATCTAAAACAAGAGATGCAAGGCATCAAAAATGAGCAATTAGAAGCAAGGGAGATGAAAAATAAAGTAGATAGCTTTGATAGCAGGTTAGACAATGCAGAGGAGAGAATTTCCGGGGCTGAAGATAATTTAGTTATTATAGAGAAAGAACAGAAAATGAGTCAATCCCAATCTAGGAAATAAGAGAGAGCGCTTCAGGAAGTCCAAGATACAATTAGGAAGTCTAATTTAAGGCTAGTTGGTATTGAGGAGGGCGTGGAGAAAGAGGTCAATGGTATTGGAAATATACTTCAGGGAATCATCTCAGAGAATTTCCCAAATATCCAGAAGGGCAGGCCCATCCACATACGAGAAGCTTTTAGAATCCCAAACAGACCTGACCAGAAAAGAACATCCCACCGCCACAAAATCGCAGATGAAAATGGTAATATCACGACAGAAATTACCCAGATCCAGTATATCATGAGGGAGTACTTCTCAAACCTTTACTCCAACAAATTTGAGAATCTAGAAGAAATGGATGAATTCCTAGACAATATTAACATACCCACACTGAACCAAGAAAAGCTAACCCAACTCAACAGGCCTATTTCAAGCTCTGAAATAGAAATGGAAATTAGACAACTTCCACTTAAAAAGAGCCCAGGGCCAGATGGATTCACAGCTGAATTCTATAAGGTCTTCAAAGCAGAGCTCACACCAATACTCCTCAAGCTCTTCAACGAAATTGAAAATGAGGGTTGTTTACCAAACTCATTCTGTGAAGCCAGTATATCCCTCATCCCCAAACCAGACAGAGATTCATCAAAGAAAGAGAACTATAGACCCATTTCTTTGATGAACATCGATGCAAAACTTCTCAACAAAATACTGGCCAACCGTCTACAACAACTCATCAAAAAAATTATACACTATGATCAAACTGGATTCATCACAGGGAGGCAAAGCTGGTTCAACATACACGAATCAATTAATATATTTCAACATATCAACAGGAGCAAGGACAAAAATCACATGATTGTCTCAATAGATGCGGAAAAGGCATTTGACAAGATTCAAAACCCCTTTATGTTAAAAGATGTGGAGAAACTAGAAATCCATGGAACATTTCTCATTGTAATAAAGGCTGTGTATGAGAAACCCACTGCTAGTATTATACTTAATGGTGAAAATCTAAAGCCATTCCCTGTAAAATCAGGAATGAGACAAGGATGCCCACTCTCTCCACTCCTTTTTAACATAGTACTAGAATTCCTAGGCAGTGCAATAAGGAAAGAAGCAAGCATAAAGGGGATCCAAGTAGGGAAAGAGGAAATAAGACTATCCCTTGCTGGGGCCAACCGGCAGCAAACCAGGGTTTGCAGATTGGGATTCCTGAAATAGGGGGCAAGGACTAGGAAAAAATAGAAGAGAGACAAACAGATGGGGTTCAGGAGGGCTACAGCCCAAATAAGGAGCCACAGCTTAAGAAGCCTGTAGCCCAAGACCGTAGCCCAGTTTATTTCCAGTTCTCTATTTTAAATACACCTCGTTAAACTAGGGAACTGCCAGGGGCTACATTCGTACAAACAGTATCAAGTCTGAAATAGGTTGAATGAGAAGCTATCAAGTCCCAAACAGGTTAAATGAGAAGCTATTGACACAGCCCAAAATCATGATAAGAGCTTACTTCCTTGTGTACTCAATTGTGGGGGTCCAAGGTCACTGACCCCACAGTCACGGTCACTGACCCCACAGTTAGTCCCCAACATCTCACCCATCTTTATTTTAAAAGAAACACAAGTGCAATTTTTTACTCTTTTCTATACCCCTAATTTATCCTGTCACATTTTCCAAAAATGACTTTGGTCCCTTGGTCTAACGGGGATTGATGGGCGGAGATTCAACTTCTGTGACTTCTTCAAGCTGACTCAGGGGTGTTGTCTCTGTGCTTGACCAGGGACCTTAAGAAGCCTAGCCTGTTTTATCAAGGGGTTGCAAGGATTAGATATTAGGAACAATAATTTACTCCACACTAGAGATCATATTTGACATTTAACAACTGCACAAACCATCTTTGGCTACAATAGTGTAGCTTACATAGCACCCATTTGCAAAGGCTTTTTCTTGATTGTCTGGGGAACTAAATTTCTGCAACCTTAAACAATGCTTTAGTTGCCAGATCCACAAACTTTCCTGAATTTGTGGCTGGAGTCAAATCAAACTTTACTCAGTTAGAACTTTAAACTACCACTATCACAGATGATTGACAAGTTCCTTCCCAGTTATGAAAGGCATGGGCATTAGTAAGGCATGCTTACAAACTATTCTATGACCTGCCGGCTCTGATTAATATTGAATGGCCAAGCACGAGTGACTCTAGGATCTGACACCATCTCTGCCATCCACGCAGAGGCTTTCTGCATCTGGATACTTCATTGTCCCAGTAGTGTCTCTCCACACAGGGATAAACATCCCATGGGCATTTCACTTGCTTGGTTGCTGGACTTGAACTCGGGGTCTGGGTACTGTCCCTCAGCTCTCCAGCTCAAGGCTAGCACTCTGCCACTTTGAGCTCCAAAGCAACTCTGCCTCAATTAGCACTCTGCTGCCAGATTAGACACCACAGTCTCACAGGGACTTTGCTTTGCCCGGGGTTGGCTCAGAACTGCAGTTTTCAGATCAGTGAGTCCTACAAAATGCCATGTTACTCCAATTAAAGCAACAAGGTGGTCAACACAGAAATAGTCTCTAAGCATGAGCTTACCTAGAACCTGGTAAAAGCCAAAGTTACATCTGAATAAGGATTGCTGTTCTTCTCCATGGGCAGCTGGAAGTTACTTTGGTAGTCCTGATTTTCCTTTTTTCTCTTTCTTAAAACATTTAAGACAACTTCACTTTCAAATATTATTCAGAAACCCATTTCTAATGTTCTTTAAAACGTTTACACTTTTTAACTTAAACACTTAACATTTTAGTCTTCATTTGCATTTGAAAAACCTTTAAGGGCTCAAGGCACTCCCTTTTCTCCAGGTTTCCTTGGGCTCAAGGAACGCCCTTTGCCTACAGGCCTCCTTTTAGAAGAGGCATTTTTTTTCTTCAGTTAAGATTGCTGCCTAGAACTCCCACAGTTTAAACCCAAATATGTTTTTCCTTAATGCAAGAACTACAAACATCATCAGTGCACCAAAAATCTAAATCTGAACTTAGTTTCCTCCTTTTTCTAAGATACATCCAATTGCAATCCAGTAACATGAAACCAAATCATACAGAGATAAACCTTTAAACATTCCTTTAAAATACTAAGCACATTATCCACATTTTACCATTAGATTTCTAGTGTCAGTTTGCAAGAAAAGACAGACAGACAAAGTTTCTGACGTTAATGAACAATTTTACATTTAAATCTCTAATACATGTCTCCAAACTTTAACTTAAAGTAATAAATCCCAAATTCCCTAACACCTCTGTGCTAAACAGGATACAATGTTTACAATGTAAACAGCTGTATGCCTTGCAATAAAATTCAGATTTCAGGATCTAGAAAAATATTTACCAGATTTTCTTTAAGACAATGCAATAATCCTTTGAGAATTAAACATTCAAACCTAATATTTTTGTTGAAGTTTTAAGCTTAGATTTACCCAAATGTCTTTGTGTTTAAGTATAAATGTATCCATTGTTTTATACAGCATGCTGACAATTTAACTTTGAACATGTTCACTCACTCATTCACACACATTCATACTCAAAGATCATAAAGCGCGCAAAATTAATATCGGCCGTTCAATTTCCGGAAGTTTGTGTCAAGAGAGTTTTGCCAATTTTACTCTTACAGGTGAGAACCAGGTTCAAAACAAAACTTTTTGCAAGGCAACTTACCTGGAATTTATTTTTCCAAGGCTTGTTACAACTGCAGACATGGGGGAGCGGCCATGCTAGGCCCAGAAATGTTCAAAAAAATAACAAGGATGTGTGCTTGAGTACGCACAGAAAAACCATACGGATCCATACTTAGAAATGGTACCAATTTTAAAAACAAAACTGGACAAGGAAAAATATGTAACACGAACAAGACAGAGAAACGGAGACTTTTAAATAATCAGACATTGACATATAACAAGAAAATTGGACTCAATCAGATACACTTAACACAAAAAAACATGAGCTCAAATGAATGTTTTCACCAAACAGTTATTTTTAGATTTAGACATGTCTTGCTGGTGGGACTCTCAGGTATGCCTTGTTATTGACAAGAAACTCAGAAGGGGAGGGGGGGTCAAGGCGTCCCTTGACCACCCAGGCCTCTGTTTTAGGCCCACAGTGCACCTTTTCAAACAAACAAACAAAAATAAAATAAAATAAAATAAAACGCAGACATACAGGGGGGTCGGCCGACTTCTACTTACCTCTGGAGGCCTTTGCTTTTCACCTGGGCATCTTTTACAAAAAAGGTTATTAAGAAGAGGGATGGTAAAGACAAAATAATGTCACATATTAAGCTGTGTAGAGTCAATGAATATGTTAAAAGGTCCCTACATAATAGTAAAAGGAGGAGAAACACAGCTCATATGAATGTGTGGAACAAGTGGATCAGTAGCAGTCCCAATTGACATGCACAAATAACTCAGGTCCTTCCCACGTCGCAGGATGCACCACTGGAGGGTTGGGGGTGTAGGCCCAGTGAGTCGCTGCTTGGATGGCCACTGTCACTCTCCACAATCCGAACGCAGCGTTCAGGCAGCCAGCGGGCGTCATTTTCTCCTTGTGAAAAAACACATACATGCCCTCGACCCCAGGTTAGAACAGGATCGGGTCCATGCCAAGCACCAGTTAGGGGATCCTTCCACTTTACTAAGGCAAAAGCATGCTGCTCTCTTTTTTCCCAGAATCACTGAGCAGCAGATAAATTATTTGAATCCAAATTCAAAAAATTTAAAACAAATAAAGCATGATTAAGTATATTCACAGGGGTAGCGGGATACGACTCTCCTTTCTGTATTTTAGCAATTTGATGTTTTAATAATCCATTAGCTCTCTCCACGAGACCCTAATCCTTGTCTCTGTGAGTGAGATTGGGGTTGGAGTGGCTCTGGCTCCCCCTGTGCTGCTTGGCCTAGTCCCCTAAAGGGGAGGAGGCCTTGATCAAGTAACTGCTTAGTGACCGCAGCACTAGGACTAAACATATACACTCCTATTTTTTCCATGATATCACGACCCCATAAATTAATTGGCAGATGATCCAGGACAAATGGCTGAAAATGACCAGAGTGCCCTTCCTCATCTCTCCAAGTAAGAATCGCACTGCTCTGCTGTGGGTCAGTTGCATACCTCATCCCCTGTAGGGAAGTCATAGAGGTTGTCAGGGGCCATTGGGCTGGCCAATGTTTCTTAGATATCACAGACACATCTGCTCCAGTGTCTAATATTCCTTTAAAGGGCTTTTCTTGTATAAATATAGTCATCTCAGGCCTCTCTTGTTTTCTGCTTTGTACCCAAAAGATATCAGAAGATCTAAATCCTCTCAGTCCACATGGGGAATTAGCAGTCTCCCCGGGAGGTAAAGGCACGAGTATTAGTTGTGCTAATTTTTGACCGGCTGGGATCGATACCACGTGTTTCGGGGCAGAGGCCATAACTTTGATTTCTCCAGTAAAATCCTGGTCAATTTTGCCAGGTGTAATCTGTATCCCTTTAAGGGCTGAGCTACTTCGCCCTAACAGCAATCCAGCCACTCCCGGGGGAAGGGGGCTGAAGACCCCCATGGGGAGAGCTTGTGTCCCCATCTCTGGGGTCAATACTGAGCAGGTGGAGGAACAGAGGTCCAATCCTGCACTGCCTGGGGTGGCACGGAGGAGGCTGGAGACTGATCTTGGGGGGTTGTTAGAAGATTCACTTGTGGCCGAGGAGAGGGAGGGACTGTCCCATGGTTTTGTGGGGCCAGGGGCTGGCCCCTTCTCCAGTTTCCCAAAAACGGGAGGCCATTGCGATTTGTTGCTGACTTGCAATCTTTAGCCCAGTGCTTCCCTTTACCACAGCGTGGACATGTGCCAGGTGATTTTTCTCTCTTTTGCCTGGCCTGGCGTGGGCATTGCGTCATCCAATGTCCTATTTGTCCACAAGAAAAGCAACGCCCTGGGGGTCTAGCATCCCAAGAATGCCGCTGACCTCTGTATTTTAGAAATTCAGTAAGAGTCTTTTCTTGAGGAGCGGCGGCTAAGGTAAGGCCTTGTACATGGGAGGGTCCAATATCAGCACACAGTGAAATAAAGTCCGTAATTCCTCCCTTATTCCTACGGGGTCTGATAGCCGCCTGACGGGCGGCGTTGGCATTTTCATAGGCTATGTGTCTAACTATAATCTTCCTTGCATTCTCATCTTGTACTAGGCGGTCTGCAGTCTCCATTAATCGAGACAAAAATTCTAGATAAGGTTCATTGGGTCCCTGTTTAACTTCTACTAGATTTTTTGTACGATTGGAATTGCGTAACCTTTTCCAAGCCTCTCTTGCCGCAGCATTTATTTGCAAATAGGCCTCCTTTGCATAACCCAATTGATCTTCGGTGTTTTTATAGGTTCCCTCTCCTAACAACTGATCAACAGTGTAAGGCAGGTTCTTAGATCTATTTGTTTCAATTTTAGCCCGACACTGTGCAGTGAACTCTGTCTCCCATAATAAGTACTCTCCTGCACTAAGGCATGCTCTGGCAAGCCGCTTCCAGTCATTTGGGCATGCAATACCAGCACACGCGGCCTCCAATATTACTTGAATAAAAGGGGCAGTTGGCCCATATTGGGAGCAGGCACTCTTTAAATCCTGTAACAGTTTAACAGGAACAGGTTGATGGTATACTTGTTCATCATGATCAACTAAACTAGGGAAGCATCGAGGCCCTGAAATATCTTCCCTCTCTAGCAGCCTGAGTCAGGTTTAATCGCGATGCACTGTGCCTGGTTGTAGTGCCTGTTAAAAGGGACTTGTTGCTAGGGCCTTTAGGCTTGCCTAAAGGTTGAAAAAGGGATTGAGGCTGTAAGGCTGCAGCCGGTGGCGGTGGGTGTGAGGTTTAAGGTTTAGAATCAGACACCATAGTGGCCTGAGGGTCATCTTTCTTTCCTACTTCTGGGGGGGCTCTCTGCTCCATCCCCATTTTCGATAGAAAATGTAGCATTTCTTCTAACTTCTTCTCTATCGTAGCCATCCGGCTCTCCATTGACTCATCATAACTTTCCTCCTTGATATTCAAACCTGAATTCTGATACTCAATATCTACTTGTTATTTCCTTTTCAAGATCTCACTTAGATTCTCTTGGGCTGCGGCATATGGCTCAGCCTCAGGGTTTTCAGAAGGGTCCTTTAATTCATAAAGTTCCCTTAATTCAAGATTAAGTTCAGCATTCTCATGTTG
This sequence comes from Megascapheus bottae, assembly GCF_031878675.1. Lineage (NCBI taxonomy): Eukaryota > Metazoa > Chordata > Mammalia > Rodentia > Geomyidae > Megascapheus > Megascapheus bottae. The sequence goes on along the minus strand of NW_028327368.1, from coordinate 21,593 downwards.
AGGATCTATGCATTCACTTACTAAATTAGATACATCAATAGCCTCTACTGGGGTCTTTTCGGGGCCATATACATTATAATATTCTTGAATTCTTTTTCCTATCCGCTGCCAGGTTTTTTGGAATTCCTCCTCTATAAACCTCGGGCATGCCTCCTCGACAAACTCTAGAAAGCTCTGCAGCACCCCTTTTTCCACCCACATTCCGTGGGCTTCAAGTAGGCCTGTTAAGATCGGTAGAAATAACCTATGTCCCTCAGTTGATGAGTGGATCAACAAGTTGTGGTATTTGTACCCAATGGAATTCTATGCTGTTGTCAGAAAGAATGACATCGCCCATTTGTTAGGAAATGGAAAGACTTAGAACAAATCATATTAAGTGAAGTAAGGCAGACTCAAAGGAACTTAGGCTCAGTGGTTTCCCTCATTCGTCATAATCAGTAGAAACCTTGGGCTCTACTAGCAGAGATTTGCAATAGAGCAAAAGGCCATATATAAGGCCACATAATGTGAAGCTAATTGAAAGGACCTCCAGGATATTGAAACAAAAGCCACATAATGAATGATTGTTGTCCTTAATGTACTATGTTGTCTCTCATCTCCTTTGCTGTCCCTTGGTTATCCCATATTGGTATAGTGTCTCACTTTGTTATCTGATATATTGAATTTATTTGTATTTGGATATTTGAAATTTGATAGGGAAGTGGGGAAAACCAAGACGGGTGGGGGGTGTGGGGTTGGAGGGAAATGGGTACCAAGACATGTGAAAGGGTATCAATGTATGTGAATTAATGCACCTTCTATCTGGAAAATATCATGGAACCCTATTACTAATTAAACAAAAAAAATTAAAAAAAAGAAAGTTGTAGTGTGTGGGGAGGATGATGGGGTCAAATACATTTCTTCTTAGAAATATACCTCATCTGGTTGCCCTGGATTTTCCTGGCCTTCTTCTTAGAGAAATGTCTGTTATACTGTATTTGTGGCTTGGCAATGATCTAGCATGTACATCTTCGAGTAAGACATCCACAACTTCCATGCCTGAGACTCGAGTTTCCTGACCTTTGGCAACAACACAGCAACATCTTTCTTCCTCCTGAGCCACAGGCCAAGTGAGCTGGCTTGAGTTGGTTGTTAGTTACAGTGGCTTGGTTACCAGGGTTCCATATTCTGTTCCATTGTGAGGGAGGCAGGGTCACTTTCAGGGCCCAATGACGAAAGATCCTTGCTCACAGAAGACCTCACCAAAGACATACTGGAGGCTGAATCTCTCCTCCAATCTCACAATATACATGTGGATGTAGTAAACAGCACACCTTATTTGTCCAATCCCAATATCTTCCACTAGGCCCAACTACCAGTCTGATCTCAGGCTCAAGGAGCCTTTCTTAGGTAAGATCGAAACTTAAGGGTCAATATTGCCCTCATCCTTTACAAAACATTTGCTTCACAGTGCCTTCTCTGCCTGCATTTTGCCCCTTGTCGAATTTTTTTTTGTTTTTGCTAGTCTTGGGACTTGAGCTCAAAGTGTGAACATTGTCCTTGGGCTTTCTTTAGGCTTTAGCTGTCGCACCAAGCCACAGCACCACTTGCAGCGTTTTCTATGTATGTGGTAATGAGGAATCAAACCTGAGTCTTTTTGCATGGTAGCCAAGGACTCTACCACTAGGTCAAACACACAGGGCATCTTGCACATATTTTTGACGTCAATCTACTAGGATATTATTAGGTTTCTGTATCCTAATCAATTTTTTCCTGATGATTAGCTTTGCTGTCATGTGTAAAAAATGCAAGAGGGAAAAACACAGTAGAATTAGTGAAATTTAAGAAAAAACATTACACACATAGATAAGTGTTCATTCTTTGTAGGAGAAAGGATATTTTGATATGATGATGATGACTTTATAATTACTATGTCAGGGTTGAGAGTTTGGCATAGTGGTAGAGTGCTTGCCTAGCATCCATGAAGATCTGGGTTTGATTGCTCAGTGTCACATAGATAGAAAATCTAGATGTGGCACTGTGGCTCAAGTGGCAGAGGCCTAGACTTGAGAAAACCCGAGGACAGTGCTCAGGCCCTGAATTCAAGCCCCAAGACTGGCAGAAAGATAAAAGAAAATAAAAATGCTTTTTACGAGCTAATTCACTAACAGCATTTGCTTCTGAAATCTTCGCTTCTGCATCTTGTGAAATACCCCTTTCCCTCAACCTAGACAAGAAAAACAGATCCATCCCATGGTCCACTGTGAGGCCACTGGTTGGGCTAAGAGCTAGTCGTGCAGCAACACATAAGTTTTATTCTAATACTTTCCAAACTTTGTACTCAAATAAGCTACCTACTTACCAACTTAGGTCAGTTATCTTTATGCTATACCTTTTCTTCATTACTACAATATTCTTACACTCCTACGTTAATCCTCTTGTACCTCCCCTGACCTCTCTCATTCTTTTTATTCTATCTCTGTACCTCTGCTCGTCTTTCAACCCTTATACTGCACGGATCTACACTTGATGGTTGTTGAGCAATATTGTATATGTAGGTGGTTAATGATTCCCTAGGCTCAGAGGGACTTAAAGACAATAGAGATTGGATTGAGAGGCTCATTGTTTTGGGTATAAATCGCTTATCAGTGGTTGTATTAGACTGGTCTGTAAGTGCACAAAAAAGAAAGAGTGATAATATCAATCAAAACATGTGAACATCTAGTGTCTGCCAGCTACAGAGGTCTAGATTGGTTATATTTGCAAAACTATAATCGTATTTAGTAGTAATCTTGCTCCCATTTCAAATGGGCAGAACAAGAAACTCAAGAAAAATGTCAAATCAAGAAACAACATCCCCCACCCAATGTAAACAGACAATGGAACAGTCACTGGCAAACCTAGAGGAGAGTCTTCCAAGTGCTACACAAATGCAATTGATTAACATCATTAATGGAAAATGTGAAAATATAAAGAAAGAGATAATGGAGGAAGCCATAGCTGAACAAGGGGAAAGCATAAACAAGGTGATAAGTGAAAAAGAAGAAGCCATAAAGGAGGCCATAATAAAGGTTTTTCAAAGAAAGATGGATGAATTCATAAAATCCACAAATAAAAACGTGACCAAACTCCAGCAAATATCCAAAGAAAATAAAGCTACTGAGCTAACCACTCAAAAGGAAATCAAGGAGATAAAGAAATCCATACATGATCTAAAACAAGAGATGCAAGGAATCAAAAATGAGCAATTAGAAGCAAGGGAGATGAAAAATAAAGTAGATAGCTTTGATAGCAGGTTAGACAATGCAGAGGAGAGAATTTCCGGGGCTGAAGATAATTTAGTTATTATAGAGAAAGAACAGAAAATGAGTCAATACAAATATAGGAAATATGACACAGCGCTTCATGAGGTCCAAGATACAATTAGGAAGCCTAATTTAAGGCTAGTTGGTATTGAGGAGGGCATGGAGAAAGAGGTCAATCGTATTGGAAATACACTTCAGGGAATCATCTCAGAGAATTTTCCAAATATCCAGAAGGGCAGGCCCATCCAGACAGGAGAAGCTTTTAGAACCCCAAACAGACCTGACCAGAAAAGAACATCCCACCGCCACATTGTGATCCGAACTGGATCAATAGAAACGAAAGAAAAGATCCTAAAGGCAGCCAGGGAAAAGGGATCAGTAACCTATAAAGGCAAACCAATCAGAATAATCCCAGATTTCTCAGCAGAGACCATGCAAGCACCAAGTGACTGGAAGCATATATGTCATGCCCTTAAATCAAATAACTACCAACCAAGAATATTGTAGCCAGCTAAGCTCTCATTCATAACTGAGGGAACAATAAAAACATTCCATTCCAGGGAAAAGCTGCAACAATATGTCGAAACAAAACCAACACTACAGAGAATTCTCAAAGATGCTCTATACATAGAAAACCAAAATAAATGCAATATAGGGAAAGAAATGGCACCTAAACAGCATACCATCTAAGGACCACAAGAACTGTCAAGACACAGGCCCTACTAAAAGCTTTTAAAAAGGGTAGGAACTAATAAATATCTCTCAATCCTAACTCTCAATATCAATGGATTTAGCTCTCCAATTAAATGGCATAGGCTGTCTAGTTGGATCAAAAAGCAAGGGCCATCGTTCTGCTGTCTTCAAGAGACACATCTTACCCAAAAGCAATCATCTTTTGAAAGTGAGAGGTTGGAATAAACTCTATCAAGCTAACTGCCCCCATAAACAGGCTGGAGTTGCCATCCTCATATCAGATACAATAGACTTCAAACTAAAATCAGTAAGAAAAGACAAAGAAGGTTACTACATACTACTAAAGGGATCTTTCCTCCAGGGAGACATAACGATCCTAAATATTTACACACCCAATCCCGGAGCTCCAAACTTCATCAAGCAAACTTTACTTACACTGAAACCATACATAGATCGAAATACAGTGATTGTTGGTGAGTTTAACACACCACTCTCACCTATGGACAGATCAACAAGGCAAAAACTCAACAGAGAAACCTTAGAACTGAACAACTATATAGACCAACTAGATCTAACAGACATCTGCAGAATATTCCACCCAGCAACAACACAATATACGTTTTTCTCAGCAGCACATGGAACATTTTCCAAAATAGATCACATCTTAGGCCATATAACAAACCTGGACAGATTCAGAAACACTGGAATTACTCCATGCACACTCTCAGACCACAAAGGCATCAAACTGGAACTGAACACACATCTCCACCAATGAAACCCCTGTAACACATGGAGACTGAACAACACATTGTTGAATCACCAATGGGTAATCGAAGAGATCAGAACAGAAATCCAACAGTTTATGAACTTTAACAGTAAGGAGCACACAAAATACCAACTCCTTTGGGACACAGCAAAGGCAGTACTCAGAGGAAAATTTATAGCGCTGAGTGCCTACAACAACAAGTTGGAAAAATTGCAAACTAACAAGTTAATGTCTCACCTTAAGCTCCTGGAAAAAGAGCAACAAACCAACCCTAATCCCAGTAGAAGAAAGCAAATAATTAAAATCAAAGCAGAATTAAATTATTTGGAATCCAAAAAAAACTATAGAAAGAATCAACAAAACAAGGAGTTGGTTCTTTGAAAGAATTAACAAAATTGACAAGCCCTTATCAAATCTTACCAAAAAAACAAGAGAGCATATCGAAATAAACAAAATCGCAGATGAAAATGGTAATATCACGACAGAAATTACCAAGATCCAGAATATCATGAGGGAATACTTCTCAAACCTTTATGCCAAAAAACTTGAGAATCTAGATGAAATGGATGAATTCCTAGCCAATATTAATATACCCACACTGCACCAAGAAGAACTAAGCCAACTCAACAGGCCTATTGCAAGCTCTGAAATAGAAATGGCAATTAGAGAACTTTCACCTAATAAAAGCCCAGGGCCAGATGGATTGACAGCTGAATTCTATAAGGTCTTCAAAGCAGAGCTCACACCAATACTCCTCAAGCTCTTCAACGAAATTGAAAATGAACGTTCCTTACCGAACTCATTCTATGAAGCCAGTATAACCCTTATCCCCAAACCAGACAGAGATTCATCAAAGAAAGAGAACTATAGACCTATATCTTTGATGAACATCGATGCAAAACTCCTCAACAAAATACTGGCCAACCGTCTACAACAACTCATCAAAAAAATTATACAGTATGATCAAACTGTATTCATCACAGGGAGGCAAAGCTGGTTCAACATACGCAAATCAATTAATATAATTCGACACATCAACAGGAGCAAGGACCAAAATCACATGATTGTCTCAATAGACACGGAAAAGGCATTTGACAAGATCCAACACCCCTTTATGTTAAAAGCTCTGGAGAAACTACAAATCCATGGAACATTCCTCAATGTAATAAAGGCTGCGTATGAGAAACCTACTGCTAGTATTACACTTAATGGTGAAAATCTAAAGCCATTCCCTCTAAAATCAGGAACGAGACAAGGATGCCTACTCTCTGTACTACTTTAAACATATTACTAGAATTCCTAGGCAGTGCAATAAGGCGAGAAGCAAGCATAAAGGGGATCCAAGTAGGGAAAGGGGAAATAAAACTATCCCTCTTTGCAGATGACATGATTCTGTATTTAAAGAATCCTATAGACTCTACCCACAAGCTCCTTTAGCTGATTCAAAACTTTGGCAGAATAGCAGGCTCTAAAATCAACCCTCAAAAATCAACTGCCTTCCATTATGCCAACAGTGAGAGGAACGAGGCAATAATCAGGAAAGAAACTCCTTTCACAATAGCCTCAAAGAAAATCAAGTAACTAGGAATTAGCTTAACTAAGAATGTAAACGACCTTTTTGACAAAAACTTTAAAACCCTAAAAAAGAAAATTAAAGCAGAACTAAGGAAATGGAAAAATCTCCCATGCTCCTGGATTGGAACAATCAACATTGTGAAAATGACAATCTTGCCAAGAGCTATCTACAAATTCAATGCAATACCCATCAACATCCCAACGTCATTCTTTAAAGAAATAGAAAAGGCAATCCAAAATTTCGTATGGAATAATAAAAGTCTCCGTATAACAAAAACACTTCTTAGCAGAAAGAACAGCGGTGGAGGAATTTCAATTCCAAACTTTAGACTCTATTACAGAGCTATAATTCTCAAAACAGCTTGGTACTGGCACAAGAAAAGGCCTGAAGACCAATGGAATAGAACTGAGGACCCACATATTAAACCGCAGACCTATGGCCACCTAATCTTCGACAAGGGAGGCAAAATAATAGAATGGAAGAAAGACAGCCTCTTCAACAATTTATGCTGGCAATTTCTGCTGGTTAAGCACCTGCAGAAAACTAAAGCTGGATCCTTCTTTGTCACCTTGCACTAGAATTAACTCCAAATGGATCAAAGACCTGGAGTTAAAAGCTGACACACCGAAAACTCTACAGGAAGGAATAGGAGATACACTAGGCCTCCTTGGCACAGGTTGAAACTTTCTTAATAAGGACCAAGAATCACAACAAATCAGAGAAGGGCTGGATAAGTGGGACTGCATTAAACCGCAGAGCTTATGTATGGCAAAGGACATAGCTAGTAAACTAAGCAGGAAGCCTACAGAGTGGGAGAAGATCTTCACCAACCAAACAACGGACAAAGGCCTCATATCTAAAATATATCAACAACTCAAAAAATTGAATCACTCCAAAACTAACCTCCAAAGTAACACCCATCCCATTAAAAAATGGGCCAAAGACTTAAAGAGAGTCTTCTCTGAAGAAGAAACAAAAATGGCCTATAGACACATGAAGAAATGCTCAACATCTCTGGTCATAAAAGAAATGCAAATCAAAACAACTCTAAGATTCCACCTGACTCCAGCTAGAGTGACCAGGATCAAGAAATGAATGACAACAGATGCTGGAGGGGATGTGGCCAGGAGGGATCACTACTACACTGTTGGTGGGAGTGCAAACTCGTTCAACCACTATGGAAAGCAGTGTGGCAGTGCCTCCAAAGGCTAAACATAGAACTCCCCTATGACCCAGCAATTCCACTACTTGGCATTTACCCAACCACCCAGAAACAAGGGCATACTAAACCCACTACCACAACAATGTTCATTGCAGCACTATTCACCATAGCAAAGATATGGAACCAACCCAGATGTCCCTCAGTTGATGAGTGGATCAACAAGTTGTGGTATTTGTACACAATGGAATTCTATGCTGCTGTCAGAAAGAATGACATCGCCCCATTTGTTAGGAAATGGAAAGACTTAGGAAAAATCATATTAAGTGAAGTAAGCCAGATTCAAAGGAACGTAGGCTCAATGGTTTCCCTCATTCGTCATAATCAGTAGAAACCTTGGGCTCTACTAGCAGAGATTTGCAATTGAGCAAAATCTTGATACATATGGACATATAATGTGAAGCTAATTGAAAGGACCTCCAGGATAGTGAAACAAAAGCCATATAATGAATGATTGTTGTCCTTAATGTACTATGTTGTCTCTCATCTCATTTACTGTCCCTTGGTTATCTCATATTGGTATAATATCTCACTTTGTTATCTGATATCTTGAATTTATTTGTATTTGGATATTTGAAATTTGATAGGGAAGGTGGGAAAACCAAGTCGGGAGGGCGGTGTGGGGGGGAGGGAAACAGGTAACAAGACGTGTGAAAGGGTATCAATGTATGTGAATTAATGCACCTTCTATCTGGCAAATATCATGTAACCCTTTTACTAATTACAATAAAAAAATTTAAAAAAAAAGAATCATGGAAAAAAAGAAAAAGAAAAGGAGAAAAACTTCAGCCAGGGGTCTCCATTCCCCTCTGAATTCCAGGATGAAATGCAAATTCCAGTTGAATTGCTACTTGTTTCTGATCCATTCAGCATTAGCAGCTGGACTTACATATCAGAAAGAAAATAATATAAGGATAGAAATGTATCTCCAAGGTACAGCATGTACTCACTTATGAAAGGCCCTAGGTTCAATCTCTAGCACATCTCCAGCACAGAATGTTTTTGTTTTTTTTATTTTTTAATTTGAAAAAGGCAATGATGTAAAACATTATATTTGGCTTCTAAATCTAAGTTAAATAGTCAAGATTTGGGCCGAATCAAAAGTTAAAACAAAATACCTAATCTCTGCAGTTAGACCCAATCTTCTAGATTTTTTATAAAGATAAGGAAAATGTCTAGATAAATAGCCTACATGGCGTACAGACACATGAAGAAATGCTCAACATGTCTGGCCAGAAAAGAAATGCAAATCAAAACAACTCTAAGATTCTACCTCACTCCAGTTAGAATGGCCAGGATCAAGAAATCTAATAACAACAGATGCTGGAGGGCATGTGGCCAGAAGGGATAACTACTACACTGTTGGTGGGAGTGCAAACTCCTTCAACCACTATGGAAAAAACTGTATGGCATTCTTCAAAAGACTAAACATAGAGCACCCCTATGAACCAGAAATTCCACTACTCAGCATTTACCCTCTTGTCTAGAAACAAGGACATACTAAATTCACTAGCACAACAATATTCATTGCAGCACTATTTATCATAGCAAAGGTATGGAACCAGTCCAGATGCCCCTCAGTTGATGAGTGGATCAACAAGATGTGGTATTTATACACAACGGTATCCCATGCTGCTGTCAGAAAGAACGACATTGCCCCATTTTTAAAGAAATGGAAAGACTTTGAAAAAATCATATTAAGTGAAGTAAGCCAGACCCAAAGGAACACAGGCTCAATGGTTTGTCTCATTTGTCATTATCAGTAGAAACCTTGGGCTCACCTAACAGATTTACAATAGAGTAAAACCTAGATACATAAGGCCATATAATATGATGCTAAATGAAAGAACCTCCAGGATATAAAAACAAAAGCCATATAATGAGTGATGGTTGTCCTTAATGTACTATGTTATCTCTCATCTCTTTTTCTGTCTCTTGGTTAACTCATATTGTTACAGTATTTCACCTGATTGTCTGATATATTGTATATATGCATATTTGCATATTTGACATAGGATAGGGAAGGGGTTAATACAAGATGAGGGTTGGGGGTGGGGAGAGGGAACTGGGGAACCAAGACATGAGAAAGGGTATCAATGTTTGTGAAGTAATGCACCTTCTATCTGGTGAATATAATGTAACCCTTCTATTAATTACAATAAAAATATATTAAAAAAAAGAGACACATCTTACCCAAAAACAATCATGTTTTGAAAGTGAGAGGTTGGAATAAACTCTATCAAGCTAACTGACCCCATAAACAGGCTGGAGTTGCCATCCTCATATCAGATACAATAGACTTCAAAATAAAATTAGTAAGAAAAGACAAAGAAGGTTACTACATACTACTAAAGGGATCTTTCCTCCAGGAAGACATAACGATCCTAAATATTTACACACCCTTTTGAAGATTCTCAAAAGATTGAAGATTCTGCCAGTGTAAGTTAGATTCCGGCATTGATATTAAATAATGCAATGAGTAGGGATTTATATTTGAAATATCACTGTTGACAAAATCTAACACACATTTGCTTAGTATTTGCTTTTGATTTCCCAAGAAGTTCAGTACAAGCTAACATGTGTGGCATATATTTACTGGGAGAAATGATTCAGAATATGTGACTCATTTGAACAGGAGTCAGTGAAAAGATACAGAAACAGGATACCCATATTGTGATAATTTGTATCTTTTGCATATTTTGTGTTTGTTATTAATTCCATTTGTAGTGTACATTTCTAGGTAAAAACTTTTAAAATGTTTCCAAAAAATTTGTTATTCCAACAGCAAAAGAAGACATTTATATGCCTGATAAAATTCACAGAATCCAAATTTTTCCATATTATTTTTTGTTTTTTGTGTTTTTTTGGTGGGTCATAGATCTTGAACTCAGCCTGGGCACTATCCCTGAGCTCTTCAGCTTCAGGCTACCACCTTACCCTGGAGCCAAGCCCCATTTCCCATTTTCTAAAGGTAAATTGGAGATAAGAGTCTCAGGTCTTTTTGTGCCAGGATGGCTTTAAACCTTGATCCTCAGATCTCAGCCTCCTGAGTAGCTAGTATTATAGAAGTGAGACACCACTCCATCGTGCTCATCTTTCTAATTTTTTTTAAACAAGCCCTTTGGCTGGAACTCGGTCTGAGCACTGTCCTTCAGCTTTCCTCAAGCCTAGTGATCTTCTACTTGAGCCACAGCACTACTTCTGGTTTTTTCTGTGTATGTGGTACTGCGGAATTGAACCTTCGTCTTCATACAAGCACTCTACAACTATGCCAAACTCCCAGCCCCTCCACATTAGTTTTTATGATAGATCTTTCCATGCATCTAGGATGGCTAGAAATCCTTCTTGAGTTTCCCAAGATCAGGGAGTATAGGTGTGTCCCATCCTGTGTGGCTACATAACCATTGTTTAGGGTACAGTTCTCTCTTCATTCTACCCATCTAGAGCAATTTTCATCTTCCATGTATAATCATTAAACATTCAGCTCTTGTTCCTCTCTACTCCATTCTCTGGAACCATCGTGCTTTTTGGCTCTAAGGGTTTGTTGATCCTTGGAAGCTCTGGAAGGGAAAACATACCCTAGCTCTTCCTTTATGACTGCTGTATTTTTAGTTTACTGTAATCAAGATTCATCTGTAAAATATAGTAAAATGTTCTTCCTTTTCCATGCATTGTTTTGCATATTTCTATCTTTTGATTATTATTAATAGTTGTGAATGGATTCTCCACATATTTGTTCGAGTCTCTGCTTTCTCTTCCGTTAGGTACAAATCTAGAAATAGAAGTGTTGGACCGTATTTCTACGTAATTCTATATTTAGTACTTTTTTAGCACTCTCCACGCAATTTTTGATTGTTTTATATTCCTTGCAGAACTATTCCAAAGTTCTACTTCTTCTCACTACCTTCCCAGTAATAGTTAGACTTTGAAAGTGGTTTTTTTGTATGCGTGTGTGTGTGTGTGTGTGTGTGTGTGTGTGTGTGTGTATGTGGATCTTTTTGTTTAAAACTATATTTATATTAACATATTTAAAGTAATGATTTCATTGTAATTTTAATTTTTCTCATGACTGTTAATATTGAACTTCTTTCTACATTTTGAACTACTATTTCTATATATTCTTTTTAGAAAATCCTCTCCAATCTCCAATTTTTTTCCCTTTTTTGTGGGGTAGTGGGGAAAGTCATGGGGCTTGGACCTTGGGCCGTGAGCTCTTTAGTTTAAGGCTATTGTCCTACCCTGAGTATTGCCCCTCAGTTCTTCTGCTCACAGCTCCCTACCCCTCTTTCCATTATATACAGAACAAAGGTCATCCTCCGTCTTTTTGAAAAAGTAAAACATACAGTAAATTTGTAGTATAAAAAAGAAAGAAATAAATTTCTTGCCAGGTGCAGTGACTTCTACCTGTAATCCTAGCTACTCAGATATCAGGCTGATATCTAAAGATTTGGTTCAAAGCCAGCCTGGGCATTAGAAAGTCTATGAGACTCTCACCTACAGTTAACCACTAGAACATGGGAAATGGCATTGTGGCTTCATAGGTAGGGTGATAGCCTTGAGTTGAAGAGCTCAGGAACAGTGCCCAGGCCCAGATTTCAAGCCTTACAAATCCCCCATCCAAAAAAAAAAGAAAAAAAAGTTTCTTCCCCAAGTGACTATTATGCCAGACATAGAACATTAACATTCTGGGTGTACTTCACAGTACTATTACTTGATACCCTAAGATTTTGCAATATTCTCACAGTAGAAGCATATGTCATCATATAATGTAGTTCTTTTTCAATGGAATAATTCCATTTATAACCTAAATCTACTCCCCGACTTATTTTTGTCGATACCAAAATTGCTCTACCATGATATGCCACAAGCCATTAAACATTTTATGGTGGGTAATTGGAAAGGAGTCTCATGGAATTTTGTGCCAGGTTGGCTTTGAACCATGGTCCTCAGATCTCAGTCTCCTGAGTAGCTAGGATGACAGGCGTGAGCCACCAACACCTGGCTTGACTTTTCATTTTTTTGTGGGTCTTGGGACTTGAACTCTGGGCCTAGGCACCATCGCTAAGCTTTTCAGGTCAATATTTCATGTAAGTCTAAACAGTTAAGTAAAGGAATAAAATTCCAACAAAAAAAGAATAAAATTCCAGACATGGTGTGTTTATAACTCAGTGCTAATTCTTGATGAAAATGTGCCATTCCAGAAGCTGGTGTCATTTGATGATGTAGCTGTGGATTTCAGCTGGGAGGAGTGGCAGCATCTGGACAATGCTCAGAGGACCCTGTACAGAGATGTACTGCTGGAGACCTACAGCAACCTGGTGTCCTTAGGTGAGCAAAAGTCAAATTCACTTGCAAGGCCAAGTGCCTTGTTATTTTGCAGATACGTGAATGTTTATCAAACTTTCAATACTATTTAAATGAAAGATTCCAGGCCCCTGAGAAGTATCATTTCTTTCTAAAGAAAACCTAAGGTAATTTTGTACTCATTCTTCAGGATACCTTCAGGATACTTTGACAACAGTTCTCAATTATGTTTCCTCTAATGGAGACGACATTCCAAAATTACACCGTAATTGTAAGTAGATAAACAATCCAGAATAGAATATATATCATTATTGGATATAGGATCTACAAATCACTAAACAGTGAGATTATAATGGAAACCTGGCACTAGGTACAAAGTTTCAAGCCTGTAATCTTAAAATATTCAGGAGGAAGAAATCTAAGAATTCTAATTTGAAGCCAGCAATGGCCTAAAAATTGCCATGAAACTCTATAACTCCAAGTAACCCCTCAAAAAAGTTAGTGGAGTGTCAAGAGTTTGACTTTGTGGTTGAGTGCTTGCCTAGCATGCATGAAGACTTATGTATGTAAGTGGAGCTGGGACTCAAACTGGTATTTTTCTAGCCTTGAGCAAGACAGCTAAGTTTATGCCATACAAAATGAATCCAGAGCTGGGTAAAAGTCAACCATGGAGCCAGTGAGAAATGAGAAAAAAGATTTAATAGATAACTTGTGCGTAGGATGTCTGCGAACTTAACGCAATGATGACACAGCATAAGCAATAATTCTCTACTGTTTCTAATTTACAGGGCCCTCTGTTCCCAAACCTGTATTAATTGACAAGCTAGAGCACTGTGCAGAACTCTGGATAGGAAATTCCTCTGACAAGAATATCACAGGTGAGTGAATGCATCTTCATATTGATGTTGGAGCCTGAGCCCCATTGGTAAGTTCATGTTGCGATGTACTGAGCCATAATATCCTTAGTTACCCTAAATCCTGTGTGGAACCTATGGAATTCTTTGTGAATGAATCAAGAATCATTTTCTTTTCCCAATCCTATGCTTGGTCGCAGGGCCTGAGCATGGTCCTTGGGTTTTCTCAAGGCTAGCTCTCTACTTCCTGAGTCATAGCACCACTTCTGGCTTTTTCTTTGTATGTAGTACCAAAGAACTGAACCAGGTCTTTGTGCATGCTAGCCCAAACCCCCGGCACCAAGAATCATAGGGTGATATAATGAATTCTATGTGGCAGTAGAGTTAAAGTTAGATTTCTCTGTAGAAATCACTGTGAAACAAAATAAAATGAGAAAGCCATGAGCCCGTGGCTCATGCCTGTAATCCTAGCTACTTAGGAGGCTGAGATCTGAGGATCAAGGTTCAAAGACTGACCTATCACAAAAACACCTCAGATTCTTCTCTACAATGAACCAATAGTAAATGAGAAGTGGGTTTGAGGCTAAAGACATAGGGCAGTAGCCTTGAGCTGAAGAGCTCAGGAAGAACAGCCAGGTCTAGAATTCAAGTCCCATGACTGCAAAACAAGAAAGAAAGAAAGAAAGAAAGAAAGAAAGAAAGAAAGAAAGAAAGAAAGAAAGAAAGAAAGAAATTAAGAAAGAAAGAAAGAAAGAAAGAAAGAAGAAAGAGGGAAGAAAGAGGGAAGGAAGGAAAGGAAGAAAGAAAGAAAGAAAGAAAGAAAGAAAGAAAGAAAGAAAGAAAGAATGATATTTCCTTTCTTCAAAACTAAGACTATAAATGATTGAGCAAACAAGGAATAAGTCAGGGCATTATTCTCTGATAAGAATAATATCTTTTTGCTGGTAGGAAGAGACTGGTATTCAGAAGCAGACCTTTCCACCAGAAATTGAGCCTAGTGGTAGAGTGCTTGCCTAGCATGCACAAAGACACAGGTTTGATTCCTTATTACCACATACATAGAAAAAGCCAGAAGTAATGTCTTCATTGGTAGGGTTCTAGTCTGGAGAAAACCCAAGGACAGTGGTAAGGTCGTAAGTTCAAACCCAGGAATGGAAGGAAAAAAAACAAGAAAGTTTCAATCAACATAAGAAAATTAACTAGACAACGAGCTGGAGATTTTCTGGTCTTCTACGGTTCTGAGGGACAGGAGTGTTAGAAATGGAAATTTTTTAAGACTTCAAAAGGAAAGAAACAAATTTCAAAATTCCCACAAATACCTAAATTGAGACTTTAGTGAGAAGTTGTAACTGAAGGGATATAGGTGTAAGTCCTTACTCTCAAGAATCGTTCTTGCTTGGATCAAAGGCAAACAGACATATAAACCAAACTTGTGGCCGCTGAATCTAGAAAAAATTCGTGTTCCTCACTTAATGGTTAATAAGCAAACAGCATTGAAACTGGGTAAGGTAATCGTATCTGCTACTCAGGACCTGAGACTCCTATCTGTAGTTAACTCTAGAAAACAGGAAGTGGGGCTGTAGCTCAAGGATAGGGGTTATAGTCTACTGCTGAAGTATTCAAGGGACAGGGCCGAGGCCTATGAACTACAAAAAAGAAAAGAAAAGAAAAGAAAGTTTTAAAAAGATGCAAAACAGCACAATATTTAGATTATTTCTCAAAAATAAAAGAAAGGCAGCTATTCCTCAATGTATAAACAAAACTGTATTTGAAAAAAAAACAGCTGCACTATATTATAGGTAGTACTCAGCTTAAAACTGTAGCAATACATAGTTGTGTAATTTCAATAAATATTTCCTGTGATATAAAAAGAGAACTAAAACACAGAAAAACATTATTGGTCATTGTAAAATATCATTTTCTTGATATGTTAGGGAGAAAAACATATATTTCTCACAAATCAATTTCCACTTTTATATTTTAAAATATCTAACACTTAGGATGGGAAGGTAAAGTCATTACATTTACAGTAAGGAATATTTGTATGTCATGTATGTTTGTGTCTTTTTTTCTATGACTCATTTTAGATGTCCAGGTAATGGAAAATGTGTTCAAGACCTGCCAGGAAAGTCCACATGAATGTCTTTGTGAAGTAGCAGTTGCAAGTAGTATCGAAGTGGAGGAAAACGTGAGATTAGCAACAACTTTAAATTTGAGCTCTACACATAATCCAGAGCTCATTAGTAATAACGGTAACAACTTAGGGGTGAGGACTGAGGAGTTCATTAAGTGTCAGAAAATGCTTCTGTCTCCTAAGCCTGATGAGATGCATGCTGCATATAGATCTCGTATGTCTCCTGTTCTTAAAAAATCCATCGGATATTCACAGCATTTTATTCATGATTGTGACAGTCCAAAAGATCTGCAGTATCATAATTCTGTTCTCCCTGCCCAAGAAATTCTTCAGGGAGGGAGGAAAACTGCTAAATGTACTGTGTGATGAAAACTATTGTACTTAACACCGACCATCACTACACATCCGAAAATGTACACAGGAGAGACTCCTCATACATGTAGTAAATGTGAGAAATCTTTCAGTAATGAAATACGCCTTACAATACCTCAGAGCAAATATCCTGAGATATGTGATGTGTACATCAATTGTGAAAATTAATTTCTGAGAAGTCAGACCTGACTCTCCAACCTCGATCTCCAAGAGAAGACAAACCTTATGAATATGAGGAACGTAATACAATTTCTGCCCAGAATTCAGCTCTCAGCACACATCAGAGATCTCACACAGAAGAGAAATCTTATGAATGGGATAAATGTGGGAAGACTTTTCGACTGAAATCATACCTCACTTTGCACCAGAGAAGACACACAGAAGAGAAACCTTATGAATGTAACAAATGTGAAAAGTCTTTCACCCAGAAGATACACCTTCGAGTTCATCAAATAACACACACAGGAGAGAAATCTTATAAGTGTAATGAATGTGGAAAGTCTTTCCAAGGGAAGGGAAAATTTCGTGTTCATCAGAGAATACACACAGGAGTGAAACCTTATGAATGTAACCAATGTGTAAAGTCTTTCAGACAGAAATCTTCCCTCAAATTGCATCAAAGAACACACACAGGAGAGAAACCTTATGTGTGCAACAAATGTGGAAAGACCTTCAAGTGGAAGTCATATCTTGATGGGCATAATAGAACACACACAGGAGAGAAAAATTATGCATGTAGTTATTTCGGAAAGTCTTTCAAATGGAAGGTAAAACTCCATGTTCATCAGAGAATATACTCAGGAGAAACACCTTATGAGTGTAACATATGTGGAAAGTCCTTCACATAGAAGCCAAACCTCAACATGCATAAGACAATTCAAACAGGAGAAAATCCTTATGAATGTAACCGATGTGGAATGTCTTTCAAATGGAAGTCTTCCCTCAAATTGCATCAGAGAACACACACAGCAGAGAAACTGTACGAGTGCATCAAATGTGGTAAGACCTTCAGATGGAAGTCACATTACAGGAGGCATAACAGAATTCACACATATTAGAAACCTTAGGAATATAACCAAAGTTGAAAGTCTTTCGTGCAGTATTCACACTTCAGGAAGCGTAAGAGAGTTCACACATATGAGAAGCCTTAGCAGTGTAATAAATAGGAAAGACTTTTTAGTCTGTGGAAGAAAACTCAGCTTGTGTCACAGAACCAACACAAGATCAAACCCTTAATGAATGTAGCAAATGTTCAGTCTTTTCCCCAGAAGGCACAAGTCAAGATTTATCACTAAACACCCACAGGATAGAATCCTATGAATAAAATGAAAGGAAATTTTTTTGAAGAACTCATAGTTGAGTTTGCATGATACCACACAGACACAGGATAAAAATCGTATGAATATAAGAATATGAAAAATCCATCATGAACACATGACTAAGTATAAAATGCACATAGGAGAGAAAAAACTTATGAATATTACAAATGTGGAAAGTGTTTGACCTGGAAGGCATACTTCTGTGTTCATCACAAACCTGATTCCCATAGAAGAAAAGAAAACAAATGAATAGAACAAATGTGCAATGACTTTTAATCAGAAGTCAGTCTTCAGTACATTTCAGAACATACACAATAGAGAAATTCTGAGTAATGAAAAACATTTAGCTATATATAGAATCTCTGTATATGGGAGCATTAGGGTAAGTCTTCTAAACAAAGTCAACCTTCAGCAAGCATTAAGAGCACTCACAGAAGAAATTATAGCATGTAGGAAAACCTTTGTCAGAAACCTCTAAAAGCTGACTGTGTGGCTTAGTGGTAGAGTGCTAACCTATCAAGGATGAAGGCCTGGGTTAGATTCCTCAATACTACGTGAAAAGAGCAAGCCAGAAGCAGCACTGTGGTTCAAATGGTAGAGTGCTAACCTTGAGCAAAAGTAGCTCAGGCCCTGAGTTCAAGCCAAAGGATTGGAGAGAGAGAAAGAGAGAGAGAGAGAGAGAGAGAGAGAGAGAGAGAGAGAGAGAGAGAGAGAGAGAGAGAGAGAGAGAGAGAGAGAGGGAGAAACAGGAACTTCTAAATTTTACAGAGATAGAGAAGGAGAGAGAGAAGGAGACAGAAACTAATTTCTAAACTTTACAGTCTTTCTATTTCCTTACAAGTTCGTCTATGTCATTCTTTCTGACAGAAGCACAGAATTCCATTGTGTAAAAATACCATATTTGATCTACTCATCAACTGACGGGCATCTGGGTTGGTTCCATACCTTTGCTATAGTAAATAATGCTGTGATAAATGTTATTGTTCTAGTGAATTTAGTATGTCCTATCTGGACGATTGGCAAGTAGTGAAATTGCTGGATCACAGGGGAGCTCTATGTTTAGTCTTTTTGGGATACTGCCATAGTGCTTTCCATAGTGGTTGAACGAGTTTGCAATCCCACCAGCAGTGTAGTAGTGATCCCTCCTGGCCACATCCCCTCCAGCATACGTTATTAGATTTCTGGATCTTGGCCACTCTACCTGGAGTGAGGAGGAAAAGGGAAAGAGGAACTGAAACTTTCTCTCCATACAGATTACATGATTCCGTATTTAAAGAACCCTATAGACTCTACTCCGAAGCTGCTTGAGCTGATATAAAACTTTGGTAAAGTAGCAGGGTATAAAATTAACCCTCAATGTCAACTGCCTTCCTATATGCCAACAAATGAGAGGAATGAGGCAAGAATCAGGATAGCAACTCATTTTGCTATCAAAGAAAATAAAATACCTAGGAATTAACTTAGAATGTAAAACACCTTTTTGATGGAACTATAAACCCTGGAGAAGGAAATTAACGCAGAACTGAGGAAATGCAAAAACCTATGCTCCTGGTTTGGAAGAAGTAATATTGTAAAAATGGCAATCTGGATAAGGACTATCTACAAATTCAGTGCAATATTCATCAATATCCCAATGTCATTCTTTAAAGAAATAGAAGAGGAAATCCAAAATTTCACTGGAATAATAAAAGACCCCTTATAGTCTGTCATCTTGCATGATACATAATGTTTAATCTCAACTTCTCCAACAAAATCTCACCTTTCTCATTGAGACATAGGTGGCCCTGTTTACTAGCAGCAAAGGCTCAAACGCGCAGTTTCAGGTGTCAGCACTGCCTCCGTTACTGGGTAGATCCAACTCTGTCATCGATTCTGAGGTCTGCTCTGGGAGTCTTGGTCACAAGTTGTTCTGTGGCATCTGCTGCCAGCCTGTGCCTATTTGCTTCCTTTTCCTCCAGCAGCCTACAACAGGGAATGAAGTTCAGGCGCTGATGCTCTCCTTCATATGCAGGGCAGGATCAGCCCAACCCTCCCTCATTTTCCTCTTCCAATTTTTGGGAAAAAATGTGCTGGCAGAAGTCCTCAGGTGTGGGGCATGGCTGATCCACACTTTTAATCCAGGCTGGTCAGGAGGCTGAGATCTGAGTATGGAAGTTCCAAGTCACCTAGAACAGGAAAGTCTGATAGATTCTTACTACCAAAAATAAAAACAGCTGGGAATGGAGTTTGGGCTCAAGTGGTAAAGGGCTAGTCTTGAGTTCAAATGCTTAGTGCCCAGGCCCTGAGTTCAGGCTCCAGCACTGCCAACAACCTCACTTTAGTGAGATTTTAGCTTTATCCGTGTAGGCACATCTCACTGGAATCTTTGCTGGTAGAGATAGTCTTCATAATTTTGTCTCAAGGTAAAGGTCCTCCTGGGGTAGTACACAAAATGTGTCATGGAGAGAGGAGCCCCACTTGCTCCAGGGATGAAGATGGCATAGGTCAAGCCAGCATGGAGTTGGCACATCAGTCTTTTCCTAGCACCACCTACAAGTGAATGTCAAATGACATTGATTCTTGTGGGATTGTGTGATTGAAGTGCCCCATTAAGGGCAGTGTTAGCACATCCAAACTTGGTACCAGGAATGCTGACATCTCAAAGCTAAGATTTCTGTTGGCTACAGAAATGCTGGTGTATCTGTTATTCACTAAGAGTTCAGGTGCAAAGATTCTGAAGCATGATGCCATGTGTTTATTCCATTTAGTAAAATTATTTTAATGCACTGTATAAATTAAAACATTTTATAAGAGTCAGGGGTAGTGAAAGCACTGTTCTTGAATTCAGGTGTCTGGCAGGGTAATGGGGGGGGTGTTGGTGGCTGGGAATATGAAGCTGGAGCTGCTATCAAACCATGGATCATGTTCCTCTTTGTCTGGGAGAAATGACTCCAAAGATGAAACTTGAATGGTGAGGAAAAGATGATGATGTACTCAGGAAATTTCTCCTAAACAAATGCTCATGTGGAAGTGGGATGGGGGCTGGGCATATCTGAGGCAGAGCTTAAGGGGGCTTCTCATGGCGTTGAGAACGTTCCTTGCGACTTCAGGCATGCAGCAGGGTGTTTTAGATGGCCATTGTGAGATGGATGGAATAAGACTGGAGACAAGATGAATGCTGGGATCCTTCAATGCTCTTGAATGAGTGCCTGGTGGCTCACCTGAAAGAACTAATTATGTCTAAAAAAGAAATCAGGAATTTGTTTTGATTAGATAATACCTGTAATTCGAGGCATGGTCAGGATCCTGATCTTAGTATTGTGGTTTAAAACCAACCCAGCAAAGGGAAGAATGCATGAGACTCTTACTCCCAGTTTAGAGCTAGAACAAAGATTGAAGTAGAGCTGTGGCTCAAGAGCTAGAGTGCTACCTTGAGCAAAGAAAAGCTAAGAAAAAGCTCCAGGTCTTGAGTTCAAGGCCAGGAATGAAAGAAGGAAGGTAAAAAAAGGGAAGTATGTGAGGAAGGGAAATATATAAATGAAAGAGAGAAGGAACTAGAAATTTAAAACTAGAGAATATTTAAAAGTCATCAGTCCTTCTAAGAAAAGTGTTGGAGTATGGGTTCTATATGTGGTGAAATGGAAGCCCAGCCCTGACTTGTTAACCAAAGAGTCACCATGATGAGCAAAGGATAGAAATCTGCATGAGCCTCTTAGCGGATGGAGTCACAGACGAGAACCTCAGCTCCCATCCCATAGTTAGAAGTATATAGAGATGGGGAAGTTGGCATCACCTTGATGTCATTGTGTCCATGGAGACTGGAAGCCATGGCTCTGTGAAAGCACAATGTTCTGGTTACTGAACTGAGAGGCTGAGGAGAGCCAAGTCCTGGCCATGAAGGAATCAGGGTGGCAGCAGAGCAACTCTGCTGCAGTGTGTGCCTGCTTGGCTGTTCTTATTCTGTGGTGGATCAGGCCGGAGCGGGTGATAGTAACTGTTTTGTGGTCACAAGCCCTTCACCAAGAGCTTCCTCTGGGATCCTCATAAGCTACAGGGTGGCTGGTGGTGGGATGTGTGTGGGGTGGAAGTGACA